>NC_081844.1:44261929-44561929 GCF_963259705.1 Myotis daubentonii | reverse complement strand
GTAGGTGAGTGGAAATACTAATACTGTGGTGCATCCAGATAATGGAATATCATTCAGGGCTAAAAAGAAATGAGCTATCAAGTCTTGAAATGACATGGAGGAACCTTAAATTCATATTTTTAAGTGAAAGGAGCCAGTCTGAAAAGGCTGTACACTGTTTGAGTCCAACTGTATGACATTCTGGAAAAAGCAGTAATGGGACACAATAAAAACATCAGTGATTGCCATGGGTTAGGGCAGTGGTTCTCAACCTCTGGCCCTTTAAATACAGTTCCTCATGTTGTGACCCAACCATAAAATTATTTTTGTTGCTACTTCATAACTGTAATGTTGCTACTGTTATGAATCGTAATGTAAATATCTGATGCAGGATGGTCTTAGGTGACCCCTGTGAAAGGGTCGTATGACTGCCAAAGGGGTCACAAACTGGTTGAGAACTGCTGGGTTAGGGGAAAGGAGGAGGGATAGGCAGAGCAGAGGATTTTTAGGGCAGTGAATATACTCTATATGATACCACAATGACAAAGACATGTTATTATACATTTGTCCAAACCTGTAGAATAAGCATGTCAAATTCGCCGCCCGCAACAAATATTTTTTGCGGCCCAGCCAATATAACGGTATGTAAGAAATGTTTTAATAAAAATTTCATAACTTAAATTTACAATATCCTGTTATACATAATCTTACCTAATAATAGACAAACATGTAAATTGACCATCCCTCTGCTACGCTCACCAGCCACTCAGGAGAGTATGTAAATTAACCCAACAAAGATGGTAGTTAATTTGCATACGTAGGCACAAAGCGGCAGAGCGGAGACTGAAGGCTTCAGCCGGCCAGAGCAGTGAAGGCCTGGGTCCCGGGTGCCAGAGGAAAACCGGTGCCGGCAGCCAGGGGAAGGGAAGGCCTATTACACGAATCTCTTCGTGCAATGGGCTTCTAGTTATTAATAACAAATGACAATATTCGCTAATGACTGATTACTATAATCGTGTTGCATTCGTTTCCCTTACGCGCCTTATGGGCAGGCACACCATTTCTCTCCACTAATACTATCAGTGAATATTTTAGCAAATATTTCCACCTCATTAGTCTTGTACTCACTTGTTTAGTGTACGCAACAGGAAATATTTCACTTTCGGAGAACAAGAAAAATTGGTTTATTTGTGTTATGCTTATTAATTTGTGCAGTTATTCAGTGTCTAGTAAGTTAATGTTTAAGAAAAAACATTAATTTTTATTAAGATATTCTATTACTTTATGTTAACAATTATTCATTTATTTCAGCACTTTGTATTCAGCATGTCTCTCTGGAAATAAGCCTACATTTATTTGAAAATTGAAGCTTTTGTTTTTTGCAGCCCACATAAACTTAAACCTTGTTTATTTGGCCCATGTTAGCCTTTAAGTTTGACATGCTTACTGTAGAAGGTACAACATTAAGAATGAACCATAATGTATACTGTGGACTGTGGGTGGTTATGACGTGTCAATGCAGGTTCATCAATTATAACAAACTAGAGGCTTGGTGCATGACATTTGTGCACTGGTGGGGGGGTGGCCTGTGTCATCTCGCAGTCCAGGACCCCTTGGGGGATGTCCACGGCGCTCCACCTGTGGGAGTGCACTGACCACCAGGGGCAGCTCCTGCATTGAGCGTCTTCCCCCTGGTGGTCAGTGCACATCATAGCAACTGGTTGTTCCACTGTTTGGTCAACTTGCATATTAGCCTTTTATGATATAAGATGCACCATTCTGTTGGGGAATGCTAATAATAAGGGCGACTATGCATATGTGGGGAAAGAGGGTATATGGAAATTCTCTGTAACTTCCATTCAATTTTTCTGTAAACTAAAAATAAAAACAAAAGGTCTATCCTTTTAATCCTCACCAAGGATATTTCCTTCATTGATTTATAGAGAGAGCAGAAGGGAGGGAGGAGGGGGAGAGAAAGAGAAGAAACATCAATGTGAGAGAGACACATCGATTGGCTGCCTCCCACACATGGGAAACTGTAACTGAGGTACATGCCCTTGATCAGACTCTAACCCATGACCCTTTAGTCCCTGGGCCCATGCTCTAACCAATTAGAAAACTCGCCAGGGCCAAAAGATCTATTTACAAAAAACAGAACATCCTACTGAACCTTGTTTAAAGGACTATCTTTTTTATTTATTTTTTCTATCACCATTTATTCCTACTATGACCTCATGCATCTTCACCCCCAACCCCACAATCACCAGGACTGTTGTCCATGTCAATGAATTCTCTCTCTTTCTTTTATTATTTTGCTCAATCCTTCCACCTTCCCAAATTCCCACTCCCACCACCCAGAACTGTCTGCCTGCTCGCTATCTATGACTCAGGTGGGATTTAATAAACAAAGTGAACTACCAAGCAAAATAAAGACAGACTCATAAAGGAATATCTTTTATCTTCAAGCTTTCTTTTCTCTCTCTCTCTCTCTCTCTCTCTCTCTCTCTCTCTCTCTCTCTCTCTCTCTCCCTCTCTCTCTCTCTCTCTCTCCCACTCTCCCTCTCTCCCTCTCCCTCTCCCTCTCCATTCTTCTCTCTCTAAAATCAATAAAAACACATTTTTATGAATAAAAGTAGTAAAAGTTACTTAAAGTTGTGGATTTTTTTCAAAAGAAATATAAGAGTAAGAGAAGGAAAAAAACACTAAACACTTTACATATTTTGTGTGTATAGGTCTTATATACATTTATTTAATTTCACAACCCTGTCAATTAGAAATTTATTCATATTTTATCAAAGGGAAAAGAACTCTAGTATTGTTAAATTACTTGCATAAGGTAATTTTGCCTGTCTGACCATAGCTGTGATTTAAACTCATGACTACATGGCCCAGTCAAATAAATGTCCACCCAACTATCCTGCCTGCCAATCATTTATTTCAGCTTCTCATGCAACACTAAAAGCACAGACTAGGGGGGATAAATGGTGAGGGAAGACTTGACTCAGGACAGTGAACACACAATACAGTGTACAGATGATGGGTTGTAGAACTGTGCACCTGAAACCTGTATAATTTTGTTAACCAATGTCACCCCAATAAATTCAATAAAAAATGAAAAAAAAGAACTATCAAGACACATGCAGTGAAGAAATAAAAGAAAAGGAAATCTAGGACTAAATAGCAAATTACTAATCTAGAAAAACATTTGTGAAATGTTAGAACTAGAAGAGACTATGGCTATGGCATCCCATGCTCTTTGATCATTATCAGAGTATTCTGATCAAAAACATCCATTCATTTTAAAACTTATTAAAAGCTTCTAAAAAGAGTACCATATAAAATACTTTTAATTCTTCAATTCACTTTCATGTAGAAGGATAAATTTATTCATTCTAGAATAAGTATATAAGGCCAAAAATTGGAAAGAATGAAATAAATTATAGTTAAAGAAGCAGTTCTCTGCCCTAGTTGGTTTGGCTCAGTGAATAGAACATTGATTGGCCTGTGGGCTGAAGGGTCCCGGGTTCAATTCTGGTCAAGGGTACATGCCCAGTTGTGGGCTCGATCGCTAGTAAGGGTTGTGCAGGAGGCAGCCGATTAATAATTCTCTTTCATCATTGATGTTTCTATCTCTCTTCCCTTCCTCTGTGAAATCAATAAAAAAATATTTTTTAAAAAATGTGTAGTTTTCAGATAATAAGTGCTATGTGAGGATGGAATGGCATATTCACATAGAGAGTCTAATTCAAAGCTGGAAGTCAGAGACATTACAGAGGTAAAAGTTCCATAATTATATTAGTGATCAGACCAAGTGACCTCTAAGCTTCACTGCTAATGTTCTAGAAACACATGTATTTTTTTTCTCCTTTGCATATAAGGAAGTGGGGTGAGAATTCTGGTCATGATATTTCCATAAAAAGTAATTTCCAAGAAAGCCCACAGAAGCTGTCATACATCCTTGAAACAGTTCTTGTCTTACAAATATGCTGTTATTCCCAAGTGATAGAATAATAATAACCCTTGCACTTATTATATAACAATTATATAAGTGAGTTTAAAATATATATCCCTATACTCTAAAAATGAGAATGCAAGTTACAAACATCTCCTTCTTTAGTACTGGAGCAATTCTAAATATAATTCAAGTGTATCTGATGATTGACCCTTTTGCAACCTATATTCCTATATCATTCCTACCATATTTTTTAATGAAAAAGATGTATGTCTGAGGTGAGAAAGAGATAAAAACTATGCATATAGATGAGTTGAATCTAAAGGAGTATCACATAGTAAGAGAGAAATGGACTTCAAAATCCACTACTGCAAGATTTCAAACCTAGCTACAATCCCTACTTAGCTTTGTTACCTTTATCAACCTCACTTAACTTTAGTTTCCTTCATAAATTAAAGGATATATTTAATTCTTAAGGTTAGTACAATGATTGTCTTAAATATAATACCTGACACATAGGAAGTGCTTGTTCAATGGGAACAAGGACTTTATCTTTTGAGGTTTTGTTGATGCCTACAATCCATTCTGAAACCCCCTTCGCACCTACTTCTGGCACTGGATCTGAAAAGGTGAATATATTTTTAAAAATTCCCTGACAGCCCAACTGGTGTGGCTCACTGGTTGAACATCAAGCTATGAACCTGGAGGTCAGAGTTCGATTCCCGGTCAGGGTACATGCCCGGGCAGTGGCCTTGATCCCCAGTGTGGGGTGTGCAGGAAGCAGCTGATTAATGATTCTCTCTCATCACTGATGTTTCTACCTCTCCCTCCCTCTCTGAAATTAATTAAATATATATTAAAAAAATAAAATAAAAATTCCATGACACATTTTGTTGCCTTCAAAAGAATAACCATCTTAACAAACATCTTCTGAGTACTGTAGAACAGAATGACTAAAAGAAATTATTTTGAGAAGCTTGTGTGCTTGTGCCTGGTGATTCTCAACTATATTGGCATAAAATAAACAAGTGTAGAGTTTAAAATTCAAACACATTCACACCCATCAGGATGGATATTACTTTTTAAAAGCTCAAAATAACAAATGTTGGCTAGGCTCTAAAGAAACTGGAACCTTTCTGCACTGCTGGCTGGACTGTAAAATGATGCAACCACTATGGAGAATAACATGGTGGTTCATCAAAAAACAGAATTGTTTTTGATCCAGCAACTCCTAATTCCAGATGTGCACTCAGAAGAACAGAAAGAAGAGATTCAAAGAGATATCTGTACTCCAATGTTCACAGCTGCATTTTCACAACCAAGTGTGGAAGCAACCTGCAGGTTCGTCAGCGGATAAATGGATACACAAAATGTGGTAAATACATAAATAAAGTATTATACAGCCTAAAATAGGAGAGCAATTCAGACACATTTTACAACATAGATGAAACTTGAGCACATGATGCTAAGTGAAAGAAGCCAGTCACAAATGTGTACAATTCCACTTATATGAGAAATGTAGACTATTCCAATTCATAGAGACAGAAAGTAGAATGGTGGTTGCCAAGGGTTGGGAGAAGGGAAGAGGGAGTCCTACTATTTAATGAGTATAGTTTCAGTTTGAGAAAATGAAAGAGTTCTGGAGACGAATGTTGGTGATGTTTGCACAAAAATGTAAATGTATGTAATATCACTAAACTATATACTTAAAAATGGTTAAAATAGTAAATTTTGTTTAATATATATATATTTCAATTTTTATTAAACACACACACACACACACACACACACACACACACACGCACACACGTGACCCAGCTAACTTAAGTCAAAATGTTTAGGGACCAGGCCGAGGCAACTGTATTTTTAAATGAGTGCTCTGTAATCCCACGTTCAGGCATGACTGAAAATCACTCCTTTAGCCAGTGGAGGATTCCTGCCAAAAATATTGCTTCCTATCTGTATCTACTGATGTTTCAGCCTTCACAATATTTATTACTATGTTAGACTAACAAGGATTGAGATAAGAATATTATTTTTTTAAGTATCTCAACACCTTTGAATTATATTTTATTGACCCCTTCCTTTATAAATTTGATTGACAAGTCAGTAACATATAAGTTCATTAAAGAGAAATAAATATAATTTGACTTTTTGCACAACTATGTAGGCTACTGGAATAAAAACCAAATTAAGTTTTATTTATTTAGATTTTATCTTCTAAATTAAAAACACAGACCTTTATACAAACTTTATTATCTATGGAGAAAAAATAGCAGTATTTGACCTAGAACAAAACAATTTTAATATTCTTGATTTCTATATATTAAAGATTATGGTGTGAAACAAATGGAATAGTATTTTTGTATAAGTAAATCATAATTAGATGGGAGGCTGAAATATATTGTCATGCAGAAGTCCGATGTAGTTCTTATGTACTAAATCTGACATAGAGCAAAGGAGCGTGTACTTTGGGATTCTAGGTTGAATATGTCTTTGCAGTTTTACAGAGGCTTCTATAAGCCAAGTTTGCCCAAATAAATGATATAAAGTGTATGATGTAAATTGGCATAGCTCTCAGCTAACAAGGAATTATTTCAAAATGATACAACAAACCAAAATCAATTATTTTGAGTTTATCAAATATTGATTCAGATCAAATAATGGTTCAGAATTTGCATTTTTATAAAATACTATAATCATATAATCATCTTTGCATATTATCCACACTGAATTTCAATTGTGGAACACCAATTTTTCCACTAGAAAAATGCCAAAAAGACCGAAGCTTTTAAACAAAGCAGCATTATGGTACTACCATGCCTCTATTGTGAAGCTTGGATCAGACCTATCTATTGTTTCAGACTATTATCAATAAAAACCATCTAAGCATATGTAAACAAGTGAAAATTAAAAGCATCTGTGGGAGAGTCAATACCTACATTGTGTAATCCATTTATACAGTGCCTTCAGCGGTCCTCAACCTGTGGGTCGCGACCCCTTTGGCGGTCGAACGACCCTTTCACAGGGGTCGCCTAAGACCATCCTGCATATCAGATATTTACATTATGATTCATAACAGTAGCAACATTACAGTTATGAAGTAGCAACGAAAATAATTTTATGGTTGGGTCACAACATGAGGTACTGTATTTAAAGGGCCAGAAGGTTGAGAACCACGGCTTTAGACTGTGGAATCTCAGAGGGAAGGCGGGGGAGGGTGGGTGGGTGGGAAGAGATCAACCAAAGGCCTTAAATGCATATATGCAAAACCCATGGGCACAGACAATAGGGTGGTGGAGGCCTAGAGCGGGGGGATGGGGGCGGGCTATAAGGGGTCAAAGGGAGAAAAGGGACATATGCAATACTTTCAACGATAAAGATTCAACAATAAATAAATAAATGAGAAGTTTTGAAATGCATTTTAAAAAGGAAAAGATAGTTGGGGTGCATTTCTCAAATGCTAGTCTTTTTAAAATTCAGAAATAAATACAGCTATAATAATATAGCAGCTCTGTTCATTGAAGGGAATAAAAGCTCCAGAAGACATATCAACACCTCTCCTTTAGTAGCCAGGGATTTATGCAAAGGGGCATCTCAAGCTGTGACTGTTGGTATATGTGACAAGTTTTGCAACTGGATAGGAAGAATTGGGCGAATTAGATAAAAACTCTAAGAACTGATCCTGAAAAGAAAGAAACAGTAGGTAAATATATGGCTAAGCATATGACTGGCCTTTCAGAGAGCAGTCTTTCTTTTTCACCTCCCTCCAATTCTTGCTCATCTAGATACAAGATCAGCTATTCACAGTCTATCTTTCCTAACTGGATTTTGAGCAGTTTGAATTTCACTTTCGGGATTTTTGGTTGAATTAAATATAACCAAATTAGCTGCTGTTTCCAGAGAGCTCTGGTCTTAATAGAAACAGCTGTGCCTGGACGGTGTGGCTAAGTGATTAAGTATTGGCCCATGAACCAGGAGGTCAAGATTTGATTCCTAGTCAGGGCACATCTCATGAGTTGCAGGCTCAATCCCCAGTGTGGGGCATGCAGGGGGCAGCTGGTCAATGACTCAACATCATCACTGATGTTTCTCTCTCTCCCTCTCCCTTCCTCTCTCTGAAATCAATAAAACATCGTAAAAAAAAAAAAAAAAAAAAGCTGCTGATCTAAGTCACAGGTACACATTTTTACCCTAATTCCATATCCTCAGAAATCTGCACAAGCGGGTGAAACACATCAATCTGTCCTGAAATTTCTGGATCTATTTAAATTCCCTTTCTCTATTATTAGTCTATTGATTAGAATTCATTGCCATGGTAGATACCAAATGCAGATACTCCAAACTGGTTTGGAGAGTAAAATTAGGGAATTATAGAAAGCGCATTTTGCTCTTAACTCTCACTTCAGGGCAATACATATCAAATCCTAGAGGAAAAACAAACAAACAAAAACAACACAAAAACAAAAAACAACATCTTTTGAATAAAAGGTGATCCTTGTAGATATAGCACTTCAGTATAAGTACAGACTCGAAACAACTGTCAGGAAATACTGCTAAAAATTCCAGTAATTTATCACTTGCACACCTAAATTAATATGTGACCTAAAAACAATGTAGAGTTAAGGAAGCAAAGAGAAAAGAAGTAAAAAAAAAAATTAAACCCGAAGGCGCACCAGACTTGCAGAAAAAGCAAACCCCGGAGGAAGCTGAGGCACGGCTGCTCGAGAGCCAGCCTGCCCTGTGCGATGTTCCTCTGATAGTTCCCGGGCACTGTTGCCACGGCGATAGTGACTGTCCCTGTCATTACCTATCCCCAAAAGTGAGAGAAGCTTTGCAGTCGAGATATTGTTTAACAGGTGGAGTGATTTCTGTTGGACACTAAGTACTGCTACAAAGGAAAAAAAGAAAGTTTTAAAGCTATAGCATATCTATCCAAAGCATTTATTAAAATATTTATCATGCTACTACTTTAGTTTATCCATGCATCTCTTCTTTCCTTTGTCATCATAAGCATAGGATGTTTATGCCGTATTCAAAAAGATGCATGTCCTCATTAAAACTATTTTTCAGTCCATTTCTATTGTGTCAACTCATGATTAGCTACACTAATGAAGAGAAGTAATGGCACAGAAATTTCTAGTGGAGATAACCAAAGCAATTTATTTAACACATCGGAATGCTTTCTTTTATTTTAATGCAGATTTACCATCACCAAAATAGTTTTACTTAAATTCATTTGAAGCCATTATATTTTACCAAAAGTCTTTATTTATTATTATTATTTTTTTTGGTAAACAAGCCAAGTGGAAATGTTCTGATTAATGCAAAAAAAGTTATGTGAGGTGGAAAATCTGTGACAGTTAAACCAAATGGTAGATAAGATATGTATGAACAATTAGTTAATTTTACCTAGAAGCAAATTTACAGGTGCAAATGTATTTGTAGAGTGTAAATATGTATAAGTTTATTTGTGTATGTATGTGTGTTTATGTTTATACATATACCTATATGCTGAGGAATTACAGGCTGAAAAATGATGCCATTTATATTATGAAATATTAATTTACATGCTCCTTAATGTTACTTTAATTCCTGCATATTTTGTGAAGCATTCTATGGAGGTGGAAGTATGATGTTAGAATGAATATGGTTTAAAAAATGGCATAAATATAAGCATAAAAATTATAATGCTAGATCTCACTCATATGTGGGATATAATGATCAACATAAACTGATGAACAAAAATAGATCCAGAGATAAATGGCAGGGGAGGTGGAAGGGTTAGAGATCAACCAAAGGACTTGTATGCATGCATATTAGCATAACCAATGGACACAGACACTGGGGCAGTGGGGGCTTGCCCTTAGGGGTGGGAATGGCTGGGGGGCGGGGGTCAATTGGGAAAAAAGGAGATATATGTAAAACTTTAGATAATCAAAAACAATAGTTGATACTTTAAAAAAAATGTAATACTAAGCTACATTTTTCTCACTCTTTTCAGGAAATATACAAATTTCCGAAAAAGAAAGTGTAAAAAACCAACTTATATTGATGTGCTATGCTGTTCATAAACAAATGAAAAAGAGTATATTAAAAATTATAAACATTCATAAAAAGTCTTCTATTTTATGTTCAACAGCTCAATGATGTTTTGAAAATAATACTTAACAAAAGATTATGTCATCAGGAAAAACAAAAAACATTAGGAGTCAACACCTCATGTCTATTCTATTCAAATAATGCACTCTATCTTATTCAGAATTGGATGGGAAAAGGATGTTTTTCCTACTCCTCAGTATGGTCTACCAATGGATTAGTTAATCGTACTCAAATCCAAAAACAAATAGAAAACAAATATATGTATCTCAAACTAACTTTTTCTATATAACTAGAGGCACATTGCACAAAATTTGTGCACAGGGGGTGTCCCTCAGGTCACCCTGCATCCCTGGGGGGATGTCTGACTGCCGGATTAGGCCCGATCCCTGGATGGGGCCTAAACCAGCAGTCTGACATCCCTCTCACAACCTGGGACCGTTGGCTCCTAACCACTTGCCTGCCTGATTGCCCCTAATCGCTTCTGCCTGCCAGCCTGATTGCCCCCTAACTGCTCCCCTGCCGGCCTGATCGCCCCCAACTGCCCTCCCCTGCCTGCCTGATCATTCCTAACTGCCCTCCCTTGCTGGCCTAACCGCCCACAACTGTCCTCCCCTTCTGTGACCCACCTCCTCCTCTGGGACCTGCCACCTCCACACAAGGCTGTGGAGATGCTGGGAACCCTGGCCGCACCACATGGAGTGGCTCCCAGGCCCTGCATTCACTGTGCATATAGCCATCTTGTGACGACATTAGGGCATGATGTGTGAGGGCGTGACACCACCTAGGCTATTATTAGTATAGATACTTTCCTATGTATGTTTACCAACAATACATGTTCCATTAATCAAAACCCAGGGTCTGATAGTCTACAAAATATTGTCTAAAACATAGAAACAAAGCATCCAGCTCTATTTCTAAAGTTCACTCAAGTAAATATTTATTTTTAAAGCATAAAGTTTAAAATTCTGTTAGTATGTCATTATTTTATTTCAAAGCTATCATATAAGGAACAGTACCACATAGTAATTAGGAAATGGGGTTCAGGGGTCAGACTGCCTGGACCCAAATCCAGACTATCACATTGTAGGAATATGACCCCAGGCAGAAGCTTTAACCTCCTTCAGTGCCTCACCTTCCACATCATCTGACAGTGTTACTTTGAAGATCAAATGAACGAATATATTGAATATTTAGAATAGTAACTCAATACATGACACTCTTAATAAATGTCAGCTATTATCCTGTCGTGATCTTTCACTTTGCCTCATAAATATGATGTTTTTTGACAAGTTAGTAGGCTGAAAACCTCTTTGAAAATTAAAATAAATCTGTTTTAAGGTACATAAGGGCTTGGAAGCTTTCCTATAGCAATCTTTATTTTTTTTTACTTTTTTAGTGAGAGATAAATCATTGTTCAACATATCACCACACACACACACACACACACACACACACACACACACACCCACACACCATCTTTATTGTAATTGGATGCACCACGTATGGCAAATTTAAGTGTTAATATCCATTTCATACATAACACTAATATTTCAAGGTTTCTAATTCTATCATAAAAATTCATTTCCCAAGAAAGCTTGCAAATATATCTCCATCTGCATGTCATTACTTTTTCATTGCTTGTCTTTTGGTTCATTTCACTTGACTTATTAGTAACCAAATCAAAATAATTTTTTTGGAAATTTTAAATGCATACTCCACAAACACAGTGGCCACATGAAGTACAGAAGAAATAAACTAATATTAAAGAGGGGCTTGGATATGAATGACTTTTTCTGATTGCAGGTTAACATCAATGTGGACAACCGTCCCTGTCTAGGTCCACCCAGGTTGGTTCCCTCTTAGAGAGATTGGCTGTTGAAGCATTCATTCCAAATATATAATAAAAAGTTCCCAGGCATAAACTAAGCTTCTTTTAATAACATATTATGGCTCCTTCTTAAAAATTATTTCTATTTTTAAGTGATACTATTTTATGGAGTAACATCTTTTGTAAGTTTACTTTAGGCTATATAAAGTAGAAATTCCTTTTGTTTCAAACTTTAAAAAGGAAAATATCTGGTTCTAATATTGTACAATTCAGTAAACAAATCTGTTTAATAATTTATATAATAATCGTTGCCTTGAGTTTTCAGTCTAATTGCACAGGTAGAAAGAAGTATTTCCTTCCCCATGCATAATGCCCTGCTTTCACTTCTCAAGTAAGCAAACCAGAGCTACACACTGTGTGTACAGAGGTGCAGGAAACCCCTATTATATGTAAGACTTTTCCATTTGGGCCTATCTAAGACCCCAGCTGAGTCTAATTACCAGTCAGCTCTGTTTTAAATAAAACTGTTTTATTTACTGAGAAAGAGACATCAAAGCCATTTATTTTGAATTTTTACATAAATATGTCTATTTCCTAGTGATTATACTTGACTATATTCGAAAATTGGAGGAAGTGACTTGTATCACAAAAAGTGGGCATGGTATAGCTCAAAAGCCTAAATTGTAACCTAAGATCTGCATCTAGTAATAACAGTCATCTTGACATAATCGTGTTACCTAATAAATATATTTTAACTACATTATTCTGAAATGAAAGCAATTATTGCAGATTTTTTTCATTCATCTAAGCTCTCCTATTCAGTATTTTAAAATCTAACCAGACAGTTAATATCATGTTCAAAACAGTGATTATAGACATGTAAAGATTTTTATTTTAAAATAATTAGATTCTTACCCTGATCAAAGGCCTTTCCAGGACTCCAAGTGCGGAAATAATCATCCTAAGGGAAAAATAATGTGAATTGAGTGGATGAGTTAATACAATGTAAAGAGTCATATAAAATCTAAAATAAAATAGAAAATACAGAAGCTGAATACAAACCTCCACTTCCTGTAATGGCAAGCAGCAAATTATAAAAAAATAAAAAAATGAAAAGAACAAGAGAAAAACAAAGTTATCCAAATGGAACACATTATTTACATGTTATAGAAATATCTTCCAATAAATGTGCTAATTTTTCATTGCAAATCTGTGGTTACTCTCATAATTGAACTATTTTGGTTTGCCACTTCACTTAAATATCATAATGCAGTACTTTTAAAATTGCAATTCAACATGCAATATAAGATGCAGATAATTACCCTGACCTAATAAGCTATAAAAGTATCTTAGCAGTGTCCAATTATACAACTTTATAATATTAAATGGAACCATTAATATAGCAGGAAAAATACGAAGTGATTTTCCACTAGACTATAAAGTATAAATATACTTGATGTAAATCAGTCACTTATTAATTGACTAGAGGCCCAGTGCACAAATTCGTGCACAGGTGGGGTCTGGCCGGCCCAGCCCCAATCAGGGTGGATCAGGGCCAGGACTGTTGGGAGGAGATGGTGGGAGGTTGGCTGGCCAGCCCACCCTGATCGGGGCCCAATCAGGGCCGGGCTGGCTGGGGGGAGGGGGTCCATGGGAAATTGGCCAGCGGGCCCCACCCCCGATTGGTGTGTGGAGGCCCATTGGGGATGGAGCTGGCTGGGGGGAGGGGCGGTGGGCCGATTGGGGTGGTGGGGGCCCATAAGGGGTGGGGCCAGCTGGGAGGAGGGGCTGTGGGCGGTGGGCCAGTCAGCCCCGCCCCTGAATAGGGTTGGGGAGGCCAGCAGCCGGGGGGGGGGGGTGAGGGGGGAAGTGGGGAAGGGAGCCCTGTGGATGTTGGCAGGTTGGTCCTGCCCCCAAATGGTGTGTGAGGGCGCGATCAGGGGTGTGGCCAGCCAGGGGGAGGGGCTGCAGGAAGTTGGCTGGCTGGCCTTGCCTCTGATTGAAGTGGGGGGGGGCAACTTGGGGCAGAGCTGGCTGGGAGGAGGGGCCATGGGCCGATTGGGGTGGTGGGGGCCCATAAGGGGTGGGGCCAGCAGGGAGGAGGGACTGCAGGAGGTTGACTGGCTTGCCCCGCCCCCTATTGGGGTAGGGGGAATCCGGAGCTGGCCAGCTGCAGGGAGGGGCTGCAGTAGGTTGGCCCCCAGCCCCACCCACAATCCGGCTGGTTCGCTGGCCTCAGTGGGTGTCATAGCAACAGGTTATTCTGGTTGTTGGCTTTTTATATATATATATAGATTATCTAAAAAGTTCATCAAAATGCGATTGGAAGCTTTAAAAATGCACACCCAATTCAATCTTGCCTAAATTTTCAATCTTTTATATGGAAAAATCATTACTATATATTTACTATACAGTGTGCAAATATAACCATACAGTACAGATGTGGGGTAAAGTATAGTGAAAAAAATTTACAAAGAGTAAAGACAAACTGACTAGCTTTACTTTATTAATGGTTTTTACACCCTAGAAGTCTTGCACACATGCATACCTCATACATATCACCTTTTATATTAATAGAACAGATTTTACTGCTTCAATGAATCAGCTGTTTGCCCCAGAGTAAGAAAAGGCACATTGTGAAACTCCTTAATGAAACATCTCCTTGCCCAATACTCTTGGACACACCAAGGCAATCCATTGGAAACACAGAACACAGGAAATGCAGAAAGGCCAAGGAGAGAGTCTTTGAGTCTCCTTCCTAAGCTCTTTGCTAACACCTTCCAATGAACAGTGAGGAAAATGTGGCATATTTTAATTCTGGAAATAAAAACATTTCTTAATTTTATTTAATCAAAAATTACCAATTGCTACAAAACATTTTCTTTATTGTGACTAATCATTCACCACCTTCTGCATTCCCATCTCACCAACTTCAAATGAAGGGATTAACCAAAGACCTTATATGCATAGATAGCCAATGGACATAGACAATATTGCACTGAATGCCAAGGGCAGGTGAAAGGAGGCAAAGAGAAGGAAATGGGGGACATCAGTAATACTGTCAAATTAATATAATATAATATAATGTAATATAATATAATATAATATAATATAATATAATATAATATAATATAAATGTTCTTATAAAAAAAGAGAGGGGCAATCCACAATGATAGGTTCTATTCTACAAAATTATCCAGGATTAAATTAAAGGAGGATAAAACCACTGGGTAATTAAATAAACATTGATTGTTCAGTCTCTTTTTAAAATCTCTTTTTAAAAATCATTTTAGCATAATAGAATTCTTGGACAACTAAGATTTTAAATTAAAAAATTCCACTCAAAGTCTCTAAAGTTTAGCCGGGGATCATGACACACTCATTTCAAATATTTTCTTCTTTGATTACATCTCACTGTTCAGGGATGATGACTATTTATTCATTTCCTGCAGAAGGAGGGATTGGAGCTTTCCTGAAATATAACTACAAGCTGGACAACGGGCACATGAGCGATGAGTGTCGAGACAGGAAAACTGGTATTTTAAGGCTGGCTTTACTGTTTACTAGCTGCACAACTTTAGAAAAGCTGATGACCTAAACCTCAGGACCCTGTGAATAAAGCGGGAAAATAATACCTACCTATCTGGTAAGGAAGCTGGGGTATTGTTACACAAAATATAAACTAGCAGCACAACCTCTGGCATAAAGGAGAGGCTAAAGCATACTTGCTCATCACAAGGGCCAGGTTCATCTCCCTCAATACCTTTGGGCCACAGCACCATCAGACACATTCTTATCACTGCTGACAAGGTCCTTTAGTTTTCTTAGAAAAAGCCAGAGACTCCTCATAACATTTGTGCAAGCTGATGTTCAAACTGCCCTCCCAAATGCCAAATGTTAGATGTAATGAGCATTTTTAAAGCCTACATTTATGAGTGCAGCATTGAATGCAACAAGGCAAGTGTTTCTATAATCACCTCAGACTATTCTGAAGTGGTACAGCTACCAGGGGCATCATCCAAGAAGATGTGGGTAAGTATTGCAATAGTCACACCATCCATGTAAATAAGACAGATCTAGAAAGGGGAATAGGTGTGGAACAGACACTAATAGCACTGATAACATGAAAGCAACACGTCTGACACAACACATAGTGTTTGACATAATCGAGATCTTTACAGATTAGCAGAAATTAAGTGTATGTACATATAATGTTATGGTAAAATCCATTCTCAACCACTTTTAATTTAACTTCCTTCAGAATAACATAATCACATTGGGTTAGTCTGGGACCACAGTTATATAAAAATCTATAATCATAATATAAACATGAGCTAGGTTCTTCTGGCTATGTCAAGGGCAATCTCAAAGGTCTGGCCACTGTGGGGATCTGATACAGTATAAAAAAGCAAAATAGGTAGCCTATCAGCTATTTTTAGTTATTTTTCTTTGTGTTCTCATATGACTAGACTGTGTGTGTGCGCATGTGTGTGTGTGTGTGTGTGTGTGTGTGTGTGTGTGTGTGTGTGAAGATGGTTTCACCTCATTAAATCTTAGGAAGTTTGCCAGGATGCAAAATAAAAGTGTGTTCACGTCCGTGTTCATTCAAGCGCAAATCTTTTGCCTCGGAAGCTTTGTGTGAATATTGGTTGTTCTCAGGCTTTAATTTAGATCCAAAATAAGCCAATAAGGGATTTAAAAAACAACTGCAAGAGAAATGCCCCCATTTGGAGAAGTGCAGGTTCCCATGACTGAAACTAAGCCTGAGTGTTCCAACAGGCGAAGTTGAATTCCTGTCACTCTTGTCCAAAAGCTTACACCAGTGAATTACAGCGGCAATATTACAAAGGCAATATTATGCCTTTGCCAATTTCTTATGCTTAACAAAATATTTGTTCATTTTTTAAAAAATAATCTATATAACAAAATTTGATTTGTGTATCCTGTTACTTAAACTTTTTCATTGTGGTTTTAATGCTCGATTTTTCCTAATTTTAAATCAAATGTATATTTAACATAGAGCAGTTTCTCAACCTTGGGCATTAGTGATATTTGGGCCAGATATTTGGTGTATTGGGGGAGTGACTGTCCTGTTCATTGCAGGCTGTTTAGCAGCATCCCTAGCCCCTAGCCAGGAGATACTAGTAGCAACCTCGCTAAAGGTGTGACAAATAGAAATGTCACCAAGTATTGCCAATGTCTCCTCAGAGGGAAAAACATCACCTTTTTGAGGACTACTGATCAGAGTTATTGGGAAATACAAGACAAATGAATCAAAATATTCTACAACAATGGGCTACTAACAACAAAGATTTTCTTCACAGATGTTTTAATATATTGAAATAATATTGCACATTCAACTCTATATACAGTTTTTTTGTGTAACATTTATTAAGAGCACTTTACAATTGTATTAATGTTTTTTTCAAAATATGTAATGCCTAATATATTTTGTGTAGCTATTACCATCATTTAGTTAACCCTTCATATGTCTATGCTTTTGTATTGTTTATAATATTTTGCTATAACAAACAACTCATACATAAATGTCTAAGTATTTATTCTCTTATAAACATAGAATATAAGTTTAGGAAGGTGGTCCCTGGGAATAAAAACCATACCCAGAATAAGAAACTAATTTCCTGTGACAATAACTGGTTATAACCAGGATTTGACCAGATAGAGTAGATTGGAAGGACACGTTTATATCAAAAGTTCAACTGTTGAACTCATTCATTCACTGCTACATCTGTACTGATATATCCTCCCATTGCCTGAAGGAATAACAAGGTTTGGAAAACTAGGTCAGGGATTAATTAAGCATCCTCATAGATTTTGATAAGTAATCAATTGGGAAAAGGAGTCTTGATGCCCAAGAACAACTCAACCCCTAGAGGTAAACTTAAAAAGGGTGATGCTCAGGCATTAATGTTAACCATTGTTAAGCCATTCTGATCCAGTGTCCATGAAGAGCTGTATAGGCAATATATTTGAAAAGATATTGCTAGCTAAGGATGACACTTTAAAATAAAAATCAATAGAGACACTATTGATGTCTACTGGACACACTTTTGTCCTACATTCCCATAAGCATTCTGTAATTTATATTGCACAACTACTACAAAGTATTTTAAGCTAAAGAAAAAGTATTCCACAAGTATAACATTAGACACAGAAGAGTATACTTTTGGAGACACATAGCAGAAATAAACTGGGTGTTAAGCTGATGATTATCAATGGTGGGTATTTCTGATACTGCATACGAATATACTAAAGATATGACAGTCCCATTCTAGGTGTGGTATACAATTTTATGGCTGATCTGTACCAAAATCGACCAGGTGATGATATTTTCATAGTACTTCTCTTCCCTATCTGAAGTCTGATAGTAGAATATCTCAGATTTCATACAGGACCTTTGTATGTAGTCAACCATTTGGAATACACAGACATTGAATATATATATTCACACACATATGTTGAAATATATATTTAAATATATGGGTATATTATAGGTATATAGTAAATTAGTTCTTGTTTATGACATTTAGATAACATTTTAGTCATATGAGACATCTCACAAGTCAGATATATTTTAACCAATTATAGCTATGTAAATAAGAAAATCCATGTGGTATAAAGTTCATAAGACTTCTTTACAAATTTGCAGACATTCCTTGTATATGGCTATGTAAAACTAGAAAGTGTAGTCAGAGAGACTAAATAAATAAATTCAACTAGGGTATCGCCAACTATATACTTAGACACTTTATCATTACAGCGCAATGAATTCTATAAAGCCATGACATTGGCTTCACACTATACTAAGCAAGAAAGCAATTTTCTCTTAGTTTTTATTTGTTTGTTTGTTTGTTTGTTTTAATTGACAGTAAGACTTGATAGTACTTTTTTTACTCTACGGCATTTATAACCATATTTTACTATATTAAGTACTTATACATTTTCTTTACTAGTGATACACTATTTAAAATGTAATTTTTAATAGTTTACCAATAATGGATTCCTCCAAAAGCAGTAGTGTTTTATCAGTGATGTCATTCATATAATGTCTCACATTTTGAATAAATTATGATTAAAATTTAAGAAAATTCCAGAATTAATAATTACAAGAATTTAAGAATGGGTTTACCTTGGTAAAAATTTTCAAAAGACAATTTCAATGGATGAGTTAGACATTTAAAAAACAAAAATGAAGATATATCAGGATATCAAGGCCAAGAGTAAGGTTTCTGATACAGTTAGAACCCTCTATCTTCCACTTACTCTATTTCAACTGCTCTTAAGTTTTTTTTTTATAGAAATTGAGATTAATAATAATCTTTAAGCTGTGTAAAGATTAAGTTAGACAATATATGTAATGTATTAGTATAGTTTCTAGTTCACAATAAGCACATAAAAATTGGCACCTATCATTATTATAACCAGGAAAACATTCTAGTGATTGTCATAATATCTTTCTTAAATTGGCATCATACAAAAATAAAAATTTTTAATAAAATACTTGGTATATGCTAGAAGGAAGATTGTTAAGATATGGAGCAGACAGTGGGAAAACAGCTGGTTGGTATCTCATTGTGGCCTCTGGATTTTGAAGCCAAATGCACATAAAGTATGACCCATTCACTTCCCAGTGAAATATCAGAGATTTGTGACTTTGTCCCCCCTGCTCCCAATTATCCCAATGAGCGTTTATTGTGCATTCAATAGATGCTCAGAAAAAGTAAATTAAATGAAACATAGCCTGTGACTTTAAGGAGCTCAGAATCTACTGTGAAGGCCAGAAGCACTCCATAATAGACTACTTGAAGACAAACCTGTACAAAGTATGATGGGAATAAAGAAAGCAAGCAAATAAATCTGTAATATTCTACATGGGAAGTCTTCACAGGGAAGGCAACTTTGTAAGCATGCTCACATAGGATACAGAAACCAGAAAGTTAATGTTCCAAGGGCTTTGAGACAGTATCTAGTCTTCCCTAACTTTAGAGATGACGAATCTGAAGCTCCTGTCCTATAGGAGTAGATAGATAATCTCCACGGGCGGCCTTCAGCAATGCCTCCCTTACTGTACCATCCATCCGACCACTCACAACAGATGAAGTCTCATCCTCCTCCCTTTGGAAACAGTGTGGCTTTCAAGACTTGCTTGACCAATAGCATGTAGCAGAGTAGATTTCAAGAATTTGCAGGGCTAATTTACAAAAAGCTTTTCATTCATTCAGCCACTATGAGAGAAGCCCAGGTCACATGGAGAAGCCACTGGTCTATATCCAAAATTGCATCCACACTCTGCCAGCATATGAGACAGCCTTTCTGAACTTCCAAATGACTTGAAACCCAGCATCCATTCTACTGCAATCACTTATTAGAGATCCAAAGTGATAACTATAGAACTGAGCCTAGTCAGAGCATAGATGCATGAGAGATAATAATAAACTGGTTTTAAGTCCCTAAGTTTTAAGGTGGCTTGTTACACAGCAATTAATAACTGGAAAGCCCCCAAGGCATACAATTAGTCATTTATAAATCTCCAAATCCTGTTTAGTATGTCTTTCCTAACAGCATGTCTTTGTATTCATAGATACTGAGCCTCCAAACTGCCCTTTGTTTGCAGGATTTAAGCTGTGATCCATTAAATAAATCCTTACAACATGAATCCTTCTGGGTGTCTGATGCTGAACAAAGGCTTTAGCCTTAGAACACAGTTACTTGACCTTGCAGAGAACTCTCAGGACAAATCCTGAGGAGTCATCAGTATCTTGGCCCTGTATATACATATCAATCTATGCTCTATTCATTCTTTTCTGGGATTCTCCTCTTTATCCACTGACTTTGTTTCTCTTCCGAGACTTTTCAATTAACCCCTAATCCCCGTAAAATATCCTGCATCTAAACCTACTCACCTGACTTCCCAACCTGGACCTACTGGCCTCTATTTGGATAAGTCTTGCTGCCAAAATAACCACCCCTACCACTAATACTTTTTTCCCCACAAGCCAGTAAAAGACAAAAGGGTATATGGCTTCAGATTTCACCCTAATAGGACATAGTCACAAACACATTCAGAAAGTAGACAGAGTATGTTGGCCCCTATATCTCTTCAAGGAAGGAGATATTGGACCAAAGGTCCCACAGTCAAAGCCCTTATTTATTTCTAAGAAATAAGACAATCAACAAAATGTTTATATTTAGGGGAAATACAAAAGGCATAAAGATCCCTGATTTTCAACCTTTCTACAACAATTTTATCTTCTCATTCACGTCTCCAGAATAAGTATAACAAACTGTTGCTCTACTCATTGACAAAAACTATTAATTTTGTATGTGAACATAAGAAGAAGTTTTGCAGGATTTCTGTATTTTGTGATTATCCTCTAAACCAGCAGTTCTCAACCTGTGGGTCACGACCCCTTTGGGGGTCAAATGACACTTTCACAGGGGTCGCTTAAGACCATCGGAAAACACATATATAATTACATATTGTTTTTGTGATTAATCACTATGCTTTAATTATGTTCAATTTGTAACAATTAAATTGGGGGTCACCACAACATGAGGAACTGTATTAAAGGGTTGCGGCATCAGGAAGGTTGAAAACTACTGTGAGTCTAAACTTCCTCATGCATAACCTTTGAATTTCTCTAAAATTAACTCTTATTACTTGTTATGTTTCAATACCTCAGGTTTTGCTAATTCTATGAGCTAAAAGATAGCAATGGAAACGTGTGTGTGTGTGTGTTTTAATGTGTTGCATGTTATGACAGTCTCATTTACACATCTCATCCTATTATGGGAAGAATAACTAGTATAATTTTTAAGACAGCAAATTTCATGAAGAGGCGATTCCTCTGTGTTAAAATACTTAATATGTGGTTTGATCACAAGATAGAGTAAGTAAGCATCGCCATCGCATGACTATAAAGAAATTACCTATATGAGATGAACTATCTGTTTCAGGTCCCCAAGTGTCACGTTCATTACCAAAGTACCACACATTTTTCCATGTGATGTCCTAGGACCCTGAAAGAATGCATTTATAACACTTTGGTGAGCCTTTTACTTTTTAGAGGACATTTCATGCTCCCTGATTCACCACAGATTAAACACATAAATAAAATAAATTGTGCGAAAAGGACAGTGCCATTGGGATATTCCTCAATTGTCTATGAAAAACTCTGCAAATTGAGGTACAAATCCTTCTGGATATATATATGGGTGGGTACTGGTTACTTTTACAGTGATATACAAAACTTAAAATTCATTCACATCTGAAAAAGATCCAAAAACACATTGCTTTAATGAATAAAATAAGGACTTTTAAATATTGGGAATCTTCATTGTAACTATAAGAGCACTAGCACACTTAAAGAAATTGGGGCTGGGGAGGAAGTGTCTTGAAGTTACTACTCACCTGTTCTATACAAGGAATTGTGCTAAATTCTTTATGCATCTGTAAGAGTGAGTACTTCCAATATCATTCGAATTTCACAAATGAGGAAAATGAAGCAGAGATTAAGTAATCTGTTAAAATTATCCAGCTAGTTAGAAGCAGAGGTGGGATTTGAACCCCAGAAGTGTGACTCAGAGCCTGCATGCTTAAACATTACACTATACCACAGGTCAGCATCCATGTCCCATGGGCCAGGCCCACCACCTATTTCTGTAAATTAAGTTTTGTTAGAACACAGTCACGCCCATCCTTTTACATATTGTCTATGGCTCTCATCACAGCAGAGTAGAGTAGTTATGACTGAGTCCATACGGCCTACGAAGCCCAATGGCCTTCAAAGCTGGTTCTATACTACGACCCTATACTATACTACACCCATAAAACACGGTTGTGAAATAGTAAGAAAACAACACTTAATGGAAAACATCTCTATTTCCACACAGAAGAGCAAATCTCTTTAGAAGGAGGAAAAAGTATTTTAGATGTTTAATGTTCTGAATCTATGTGATTCATTCCCATAATCTCAAGGCTTCTAAATTTTCCAAATATTTCATGTCCCCTTTCTGACCATAAATCTATCATCTAGCCTGGATATAAAGCTACAGATGAGCCTATTTTATTTGCACCACAGGAAATCAAAATGAATAATCTGGAACCAAGGAAGAATGTGATTCTAAAAAACTTTATGATATATCACACAAAAAAGTTTAAGTTATCTTTATTGTTAAAAATATTACAGACGTCCCCTTTTTCCCCATTGACCCCTTCTAGCCTGCACCTGCCCCCAACCCCAGGTCTTCACCACACTACTGTCTATATCCATGTTCTATGCATATATGCAAATAAATTCTTTGGCTAATCTCTTCCCACTCACCCTGCCTTACCTTTGAGATTAGACAGTCTGTTCCATGCTCAAATGTGCATTAAGTATGACATCATTATCCTCAATTTAAAATGAAAACCAAAGAATAAGTTAAGGTAAAGAACCTCTAGATGCTATAAAAGTATTTCTAATCCTAGAACACTTTCCAGATTAATAAATCAAAAACTTTTTTGTTTAGTTTTGGAGCAAAATCCAGTATGAATACTCCCATATTTATTTCATATTATTTTGGTATTTATGACATTTTCTTAGTTTTCATAACTCATAACTTTTAAGAACTCTATAAAACTAGATATTGAATATAATTTAAATATAAGAATGTGTATCATATCAAATGTAAATTTTAGAAATTTATATATTTATATATTTAAAATAGATATTATCACTCTGATAGTCATTAGCATATAGTCAGTGAAAACATGATACTACTTAAAATATGAACTAAATAACTGTATAAAGTAGAGAAAATTTAACATCATAAATGCAAGCAAAATAATGTTTATCTTTTTTAGAATGTCCAACCATAAAAACAAGGTGTGTTAGTTATTTCATTATTTAATCAATAATATATTTCTGTTTGTTTTTTCTCCAGCAGTAAAAGTAAGCCTTTGCAGATTCTATGTTGAATAGGTAGTAGGGAAAAATTTTATAAGTGAATTCCAATTACTTCCAAGTGGGTGCTTTATGATGATTAATACCCGTGAATAACATCTTTTTGAACATAGGTATTTTTAGATACAAATTGAAAGCTAGTTTGCTCCCATTGCATCTTTATTTTTGTTTTTAAGACAATTTTCAATGTTTCCATGGTTCTTATTTTGTTTCATCATGTTTAAATTGAGATTCTCATGCACAGCTGCCATTACCTATAGTAATAGTGTTATAGTCATAGTTCAAATAGTGTTATAGTCATAGTTTACTGGTTTGTAAAAATCTTTACACTAAAGCAGCGGTTCTCAACCTGTGGGTCGCGACCCCTTTGGCGGTCGAACGACCCTTTCACAGGGGTCGCCTAAGACCATCCTGCATATCAGATATTTACATTACGATTCATAACAGTAGCAACATTACAGTTATGAAGTAGCAACGAAAATAATTTTATGGTTGGGTCACAACATGAGGAACTGTATTTAAAGGGCCAGAAGGTTGAGAACCACTACACTAAAGTATGATTTATTCTTGCCCTGGAAACTTGGCTTTGTGACTAGTATCTTCTCCTTAATCTTCAGCATTACAGAGATGGGAGACTTTCTCAAAGAATGATCCTTTCCTCAATTAAAAAATTTGGCGTACTATATGTTTCTTGTAGTTGATCTCTTATTTAAGTTTTAGATTTCAGATTTCTTGAAACACTGAAATGATAATACCACCAAAAACATCAACACAATAGGTGCTTTTTAATATCCCAGTATACCAAACAGCCGGAAATGAGAGTTATGATGAGTAGTAAAGGATTATATTGAGGACAGTGCTAATAAACAGTCCCCAGGAATCGCTGGATTCTCCGTGTGCTGGTAATAAATGAGACACATACCACCCATCAGTTTTTAGGAAGGGCATAGTTAGCCCCGGCTCTATAATAAGTTGTACCAAAATTTAGTGTCTTAGAATAGCGATTTTCAGAGAAAAGAAAAGAAAAAATAAACAAACAAAAAGAATAATGATTTTCAACCTTTTTCATCTCATGGCACACATAAGCTAATTATTACTAAAATTATGCAGCAAACCAAAAATATTTTATATTTTTTGCTTAACTGACAAAAAAATGAGGATAATTTTTATTAATTTACAAAAAAAAAATTACCTACCCTTTCTGCTCCATAGTGACTTTTTAAAAAAGCAGGTGTCTTACTTGTATATAAGGTTTTCTGGTAACAAGAATTAAGCAATCAGATGTAACGTTATTATGCAGCATAACCAATAAGATGTAACACTATTATATGACCTATATATTTATAGGTCAAGACAGAGCATTAATAAAAAATTGCTCTTGCTGTGTTGACTGTTGTCATTTTTCATTTATTTCACCATCTAAAGGAAAAGAGGTCATTGCCCCTGACTAAATAGTCAGGTATTGCATGTTTTAAAAATTCTTGAGGCACACCGGTTGAAAATTGCTGGCTTGGAACCACAAACCTTTACCTTACATTTTCTAAAGGTCAAAAATCTGGCCAAGCTAAATGCTGCTGCCACAGAGTCTCCCAATCAAGGTGCCAACCAGGCTGTATTCTCATCTGAAAGTTTCACCAGGGGAGGATCATCTTCCAAACTTTCATATATTGGGGGGGGGAGGGGGAGGGCAGACAAAGGTTTTGTCCTTCCTAAATTTTGGACTGAGGATTTCAGTCCCTCACTGGCTCAGTCCTAGGTTCTTGCCACATGCCCTCTCCACAGGCCAGCTCACACCATGGTTTCCCTTAGTATGAGGCCTTCAACAGAGAGTGAGAGAGGATGTCTAAGACAGAATATGGTCTTTCTTAAGATAATTTCAGATTAACATGCAATAACTATTGCACTTTTTATTTGTTAGACAAAATTTAAGCACAAAAGCATGCATACCAAGATGTGGGGATCCATGGGGTTCCATCTTAGAGGTTTGCCACCCACCACAAGGGGGTGTTAAAACTATTTTACTAGTTTTACACCACAATATTTCATTTTCCATTGTCAAGAATCTCAAGAGAAGGCATTTCAAATGTCACTTATTTCTTCAAGTTTAAGATTCTGTAAACCTCACTGTGTATACCTATTTTGTGTAGCAGTGTTTCAAAACCTATTTGTGGTGAAGAATCAGTTTTATTTTCCCCCACCGTTGCAGAATAAGTATACAACAAAATAAATTATTTTAAAATAAAATAAAAGCAGACACTAAAAGGATTCCAAGTCAGTTGCAGGTAGAAGCCATAGTCAAATGTAAATGAGAACACAAGCACCCAAAATCTACGGAGCATAATGACAGCAATCCCAAGAGGGAAAGTCACAGCATTACAGGCCTATTTTAAGAAACAAGAAAAATCTCAAATAAAAAATCTATTTCACACCTAAAGGAACTTGAAAAACAACAACAAACAAAGCTCAAACTGAGTAGAAGAAAGGAAATAAGATCAGAACAGAAACATCATAAAGTCTAAAAAAGCCATACAAAAATTCAATAAAACCTAGTGTTCATTCTTTGAAAAGATAAATAAGATTGACAAATTTTTAACCAAACTCAACAAGGAAAAAAAGGGCCCAAGTAAAGAAAGTCAGAAATTAAAGAGGGGAAGTAACAACTGACAGCAAAGAAATACAAAGGATTGTAAGAAAATATTATGAACAACTAAATGCCAACAGATTGGAAAACTAGGATAAAATGGATAAATTCCTAAAAACAATCAATCTTCCAAAACTGAATCAGGAAGAATCAGAAAATCTGAATAACCAATTACAAACAATAAACTCAAAACAGTAATAAAGCAAAAATAAAACACAAAATGTTAATTGCAGTATTATTTACAATAGCCACAATTTGGAAGTAGCCCAAGTGCCTATTGGTAGATCAGTGGGGGAATATAGTGGTGCACTTGAAACCTGTATGGTTTTATTAACCAACTAGAGGCCTGGTGCACAAAATTTGTTCATGGGGGCGGGGGGGGGGTAGGGGGTGGGTCCTTCAGGCCCAGCCTGTACCCTCTTGCAATTGGGGACCCCGACTGCCGGTTTGTTGGGCCTAAACTGGCAGTCAGACATCCCTTTCACAATTCGGGACCGCTGGCTCCTAACCACTGGCCTGCCTGCCTGATCGCCCCTAACTACTCGCCTGCCTGCCTGATCGCCCCTTACCACTTCTGTCTCAGCCCCCACCACTGCAGCTTCGTCCAGAAGAATGTCCAGAATGACATCCGGAAGGTTGTTTGGCTGTCTGGTCTAATTAGCATATTACACTTTTATTAATATAGATGTCACTCCAATAAGTTCAATTAAAAAGAAAAAAAGACATAAAATACAAACTTAAGCTTCTTATTATTAGAGTTAATACAAATTTTTCTTGTCAATATTAGAGACGCATCTATTGGCTGCCTCCAGCAAGCACCTGACCAGGTGGGGATTGAACCTGCAACCCAGGTTCATGCCCTTGACTGAGCATCAAACCCAAGACCCTTAGGTCCAAGGGCCAAAGCTCTAACCACTGGAATAAACCAGCCTGGGCAACACTGTGTTATGTTTAAAATGCTTTTCACCAAGATTTGCTTGTAATTAAATTAAAGGTTATTTTTTGTTATTAATTCATTATTAATTTAAACAAAATTTAGCGAATAGGCCATATGCTGGAAAAAGCACCAATAATTTCATGGACATAAATATTACATATCTGCAACTATAGTGTACATATTTAAATCCAAGAGTTACTGCTTGTAAACAATGTTTGGCGAATGATTAGCACATGGTCACTCCACAGTGTATGTGATAATTGGTTCTGTTGACCTACAGGGTGAGTTTCTGCAGCTGTTTGAAGGAGTGCCCAGTGATGTTCCCAAGTGCATTAAGCCATGCCCCAGCTGTGCATTTGTTTATTCAAGGTGACTGGTGAATGCAAGTATTTACTAGACCTATTCAGTATAAATTTAAAATTACTGTAATGCATACTGAGAACTTTTCTGTGAAACTGAACTTTTCACATATATATAATTTGAATTACACAAATGTGTCAACATAAGTAAAAACAGGTAAACTAATTTGTCAATTTTTTAGCATAGGCGTTTGGAAAACCTGCTTTATTACATAACGGGATTTGCCCCTTTAAAGGATAGTCCATCGCCTGAATCAGTCCATTATATTGAGGTTTTACTGTAGTCCATTTAAAAACTCAGCTTGCCATTTTTCCATCATTTTGAATGATGCCAATAAAAATAAATGTACCATAGGTATATCAAGTTCACATATAAGTGACTGAAGTGAAAGCACAACAAATACTTGTAAAAGTATTCATGGTACTGACTTGATATTTTAAAAACTGTTAACATGTATCAATAAAAAAATAGAAAAATGTATGGCTGAAATTCGCCCAGTTTATTTTATATTAAGCAAGAGACTGAATAATATGTGTACCTAAATAATAAAACATGATTTTCATGCAGTATTCAATTTGATTAAAAAAGATCAGTTTTGAAAGGATAACTCTTAAGTATGTATGTATGTGTTTTTGTGTGTGTACGTAAACATGTACACACACACACACATACACACACGCTTTCCACAGCTCTGCCGATTTGCAAATAATCTTGGATTGCCTATTTTATGTTACTCTTATCTCATCCTTATAAAAGAAAGACAAAAGGCTATAGATCAACTGAAGAGTACTGAATTAAAATTCATAATAAAACAAACAAGATGTTCTTATCTAATTGAATCTTTTATCTAAAATTTCCAGAACATTTTAAGGAAACAAGAAACAATTCTGCTTCTTTTTTCCTTATCCTGAATATTAAAAAAAATGAATTTTTTAATATGGCTCAATTATAATGTTTAACATATAATGTCTGGGTTTTTTTAAAATATATTTTTATTGATTTTTTTACAGAGAGGAAGGGAGAGAGATAGAGAGTTAGAAACATCAATGAGAGAGAAACATTGACCAGCTGCCTCCTGCACATCTCCTACTGGGGATGTGCCCACAACCCAGATACATGCCCTTGACCGGAATCGAACCTGGGACCTTTCAGTCCGCAGGCCGATGCTCTATCCACTAAGCCAAACAGGTTTCAGCTAATGTCTGGTTTTATTGGTGCTCCATGCTCCTCATCTGCAATCTAATAAAGCCAAAAGCTAAGTAAGCTTTAAATGTTATGAAAAGAATATTAATAATAGTAACAATCACAATATAGTTCATATAATTGGTTTCATTTTTATTGCACTTAATAATTATATGTGAGTTCATTTATAGAAAGAAGAAAGGGAAAAATGGAAGGAAGGAGAAAGGAAGGAACAAAGAGAGGAAGGGAGGGAGTTTTTGTTTTGTTTTTTCTTTTTTTTCCTGTTTTTTTTTTTAATATATTTTATTGATTTTTTTACAGAGAGGAAAGGAGAGGGATAGAGTTAGAAACATCGATGAGAGAGAAACATCGACCAGCTGCCTCCTGCACACTCCCCACTGGGGATGTGCCCACAACCAAGGTACATGCCCTTGACCAGAATCAAACCTGGGACCCTTGAGTCCGCAGGCTGGAGCTCAATCCACTGAGCCAAACTGGTTAGGGCAAGGGAGGGAGTTTTTAACATTCATTTAATAGCTTTTATGTCCCAGATACCATAGCAGGTTCTGGCCACTAGAAGATGAAAATACATGTGTTCTTATGTGTTATACAGTCTACAGAGAGATAAACATGGTAATAACAAAAATGTAGCTACATATAGAATGTTGAATCTGCCTTAGCCTGATATTACCAAGATCAGAGGACAAAGCATAAGAACTGTAGCTTGAAAATTGGCAAGCACTGATGTTGCAGCACAAGAACTAGCAAATAACAAGACATACACAAGAAACACGTAAGTATAATAACCACAAGTAGTTCAGCATATATGAAACTACTATATATATCATAATATAAGTGTCAATGTGTGCCACAATCACTTGATCATAACTGTGCGTGTGTATATGCATGCACCAGGTATGTTGGGAAGGAATGGCGATGGGGGTGGGTGGTATAGTGATAGGCAAGGTGGCTAGGCAGAGATAAATAGGCAAGCTCAGCATAAACATCTCTGCTGCTACAAGATATATTTTTCTTCCTTGCTTCCAGATTCATAGCTACTCTAAATGTTTTGACATTGCCATATGGCTTCTAGAAAAATCAAGGTGTTGATAGATTTACATGATTCCTTAATACCTGCATAGAGTCTGGAATGGAAATATATATATATATGTATATATATATATATAGTAAGTGAGGGATGGCCAAACGACTGAACAAGCAGGCTGCGTAGAGTGACCAGGCCAGCGGGGGGGCAGGCGGGCAGTTAGTGGCAACCAGGCCAGCAGAGGAGGGCAGTTGGGGGTGACCAGGCTGGCAGGGGGAGCATTAAGGGGTGACCAGGCCTGTGGTGGGGGGCAGTTGGGGGCGACCAGGCCGGGGGGGGGGAATTAGGGGCAATATGGCCTAAACCAGCAGTCAGACATCCCCTGAGGTGTTTTGGATTGGAGAGGGTGCAGGCTTGACTGAGGGGAGCACCTCCCCATGCACGATTTTCCTGCACTGAGCCTCTCTAATCCTATCTAATAAAAAACAAAAAGGGTAATTAACCATACCTCTGCTATGCTTCCCATTGGCTAATCAGGGCGATATGCAAAGTAACTGCCAACAAAGATGGCGGCCAGCAGCCACACAGCTGAAACAAACATGAGGCTTACTTGCTCCAGTGATGGAGGAAGCCAAGGTTCCCGGCCTGCCACGGCCCAGCTCTGAGCCCGAAAGCAACAATGTTTCAATTATAGAAGCTAAACAAACCCCAGATACCTGCTTTCAGCTGGCTGCGGCCTCAGAGCTGGGAGGGCCAGTGACGGCAACAATGTTTCAATTATAGAAGGTAAATAAATCTCAGAATAAAAGAAAAAAGAAAAAAGGAGAGGCTGGAAGCTTCAGTCGCTGGCCAACCTGAAAGCGGCCCTCAGCCCCTCACCTAGACTGGCCAGGCGCCCCAGTGGGGATCCCCACCCTGAAGGGGGTGTGACCAGCTGCAAACAGCCATCAGCCCCTCACCCAGGCTGGCCAGGCACCCAAGCGGGACCCCCACCCTTATCCGGAACACCCTTCTGGGCAAACCAGCTGGACCCACGGTTGAAGCTGGCAGTCCCAGGAGCTAGGGGCCCCTTTCCTGGGCCTAAAGCGGAGCCCAGGATCGCGGGGCCGCTGCAGCTGTGGGTCCCTGCTGCCCGGGCCGAACGCCTCAGCCAGAGGCATCCTGCAGGGGCAGGGGCGGAGCCCGCTTGATCGCGGCGCCCCCCGCTGCCACTGCAGGTCCCCGCTGCCCGGGCCAGATGCCTAGGCCAGAGGCATCAGGCCTGGGCTGGGGGCAGAACCAGTGATGGGGGGAAATAAGGGTCCCCTGCCCAGGCCTGACGCCTCTGTCAGAGGCATCAGGCCTGGGCAAGGGGCTGATCCTGCGATTGGAGGGTGATGGGGGTCAACGCCTGAGGGCTCCCAGTATGTGAGAGGGGGCAGGCTGGGCTGAGGGACACCCCCCCCCCCCCGCCCCACAGCCAGTGCACGAATTTCATGCACCGGGCCCCTAGTATATATATAAAAGTCGAAGCGACCGTTCGACTGTTTGACCAGTAGCTATGACATGCACTGACCACCAGGGGACAGAAGCTCAATGCACAGGCATAGAAACATGGAACAGACTGATGAATCTCAAAGGTAAGGGGGAGGGGGATGGGGGAAGAGATTAACCAAAGATCGTATAGAATACTAGAGGTCTGGTGCATGGATTTGTGTTCTGGTGGGGTCCCTCAGCCTGGCCTGTGGGAATTGGGCCAAAACTGGCAGTCCAACATCCCCCAAGGGGTCCTAGATTGCTAGAGGCACAGGCCAGGCTTAGGGACCCCACTGGTGCATGCTTGCACTGGTCCTCTAGTAACAATAATAACCACAATCTCTAATATTGCTGGTATCACTCTATACCAGTTACTTTTCAAACATCGTAATTGCCCTGTGATATAGGTTTCATTTACCTCAGTTGACAGATAATAAAAGTCTAAAAAGTGATAAGGTCCATGGCCAGGGAATATCAGACACAAGACTCAACATCCAACCACCTGCTCCTGTAGTCCATTCTCTTAATCGCTTTTATTTTGCTTTAATTTTCTAATTTGTTATTGTATTAGTTAATTTCCAAGTATAAGCAGCAATTTTGCTATGTAAATAATTTAGGAATTGCAACCTAAATAATTGTTGCTCATTTATTTATTTAGTAGATAGTTATTATCTATCACATTCAGGTTCTAAGCAAGACTGCAAAATCAGGAAATAATATGAAGTGTCTCTGTCTTCTTGGACCAGAGAGTCTGACTCTGGACTATATCACAAAACAATCCTATACAGTGGGGCCTTGACTTACGAGTTTAATTCATTCCGAGACTGAGCTCGTTAAGGAGCTCATTAAGGAGCTCGTTAACTCAAATTACTCTGTCAACTCAATGCAAAAAATCGGCTGAGAGACAGCTGGTATCTCAAAAAACTCGTTAGTCGGGACACTCGTAAGTCAAGACCCACTGTATAATAAAAGCCTAATATGCAAATCGACCAAACGGTGGAATGACCAGTAGAACGACCGGCCGCTATGACTTGCACTGACCACACAGGGGGCAGACGCTCAATGCAGGAGCTTCCCCCAGCCTGCAGGCCCCAGGCAGGCAACCAACCACCTGTCCCCACACAGATTGGTCCTGGCCTAAGGACCCTATGCATGCATAAATTTCATGAATTGGGTCTCTAGTTCTATATAATATTTATGGATAATAGAGAGGTTCTCTCATCATTGGAAAGATTCATCTAGTTTTTCTAAATTTATTGTATTTTGACATTTACATTTTCTTATTTGCTTCTCCAAATATCATTTGAGCACATGAAAATAAATCTACCCTAGAATTCATAAGAGTATATATGCAGAAATTTTGGACACAAGCTCAAAAATATTGTCAAATATAAGGATGAAACATCTGTGAATGTCTGAAGTACATTTTAAAACACAGAACTATACTTTGTTACTTTCTTCTACAAAATGTGCCAGTTCTAAAAAGTTTCAAAACTATTAATAACTTTTCAAAGCTTCCCACAAAATTGTTTTGTCAGAATCCATTCATGAGGAACGACCTATATCCCTTGGTAGAATTTAATTTATGCTCCTTGCTGTGTTTTCTTTGAACATTGTTGGATTTAATTATCTGGAATAAACTGTTCCTCTTGACAAGAAATACTGCTTCTTGGTTCCGTTCCACGTCTATAGAAATTTAGAAGCAAGAGCCAATAGAAGGGGTGTATGTGTGTGGGGGGGGGGAGGTCTTTACAGACTAAACATACAAAGAAAACAAAATTTCCATGGAATATGGCAAAAGGAGTCATTTTCTTTGTTTTAATTAGTGATTAGATGCCAAGAATACATAAGAAAAAAATCAGATGCAATAGCCAATTCTGTGTGAGTGTGTGATTAATACTGCCAGTCAACTGAATCTTGTAAGCAGTTCAGAATGTTGTTAACTGCAATCCAGGGGAAAGCAAATTCAATATCAAACACTTCTAGGTAAAAGTAAATGGGATTCCATGGTGTTGGCAACTGTAATATGTCGGAGCACTGCTGAGCTACTTCATACATTAGCATAGTTGTATATGGACTAAGTGATGTGATATTCAAAACATACTCAAATGTAGGTACAAAATTAGATCAGAACAGTGTTTACCAGTTTCAGGGAGGGTGGCCATATGTACTAAAAAGATAAAAGGATTTAGGCCATCAGAAAAGCAGCAAGTAGAGTTAAAATTCCCTGTAATGAAGAATGCAAGTGAATCTGTTATCTGGGGGGCACAGGTAATCCCTTACCAGCAGACTTCTTACAAAGTGCACCAAAGGCACTTTTTCCTGTTACAGATTTCTCTGCTCACTTTCCAAAGCTGGCTGTTATTCATAGTGATCAATCTTCCATATAACTATATTTATTCCTGACAGTCAAATTCCTACTCTTTATGATATTTCACATTCTAAAACAGGGGAAAGGGCGATTTCCCACCAGGAGAGTCCCAATCTAGTGACCTAACTTCTGTGGCACTGGAAGGTCAGGGAGGTCAGGTGACACTGGGCATGCCGTCTGCAAAAAAGCTTCCAATGACACATTACCTAGTTGGGCTAACTGGTAGTTTTCTACTAATATGCAATGTATGTAACTTGGACGACTCTTTAACATAGGAGGTGGATGTTTTTCAAGGTTACTCCAAGTATGAAACACAAATCTCTTGTTTGTAATATATGGAGCTTATGAAGATTATCATGGTATGATCACTGGGTTCAAATTCCACGGTTTACAAGAATATCCATGTGCCAATACACTTGGGTAAGAACTCTTGATATTAGGTTTCTCAATTTTTGGTTACATATTAAAAGATGTTAACAGATACAGGTATGAATTATCTAAATATGCTCGAAATTATGATCTCTATCAGCCCCCAGATGGGAAAGACAAATAGTAGCATTGTTTCTACCATAAGAAAGCATTGCATATTTTTCTTCCCCTATCATTTTTTCTCTCTTTTAATTTTCAATTTCTCTGGAATACTTTTCTCTTTTATATTTTTGTCTCTTTCAAATGTTTTCCTCTCTGATAATAAGCCCGCAATTTAGGTGCTCAATGTCACTGAACAGCTCTGAGGCGAGTACACTGGTGTCAACTAAAATCTGGATGGAATTTTTAGAGTCCAGAAATAATTTTCTTGACAGTTACATTAATAATTGTCCTTACCTATATGGATTTTGCAACCAAAAATGTCAGCATGATTACTTTGGTCTTTGAAATTGTCCTAAATTCACTTTCATAGGAAGCAGAGTCTTGGTGCGATATAAGCAGGAACATACTAGTAGGTATTCCTTTGAGGTGTCCACCCTCCTATTACTTTGCTCTACATCTTGGTGTCTTTAGTAAAAATTAGAATAAAACTCAATACAAATTACACATTTCGCCGAAACCGGTTTGGCTCAGTGGATAGAGCGTCCGCCTGTGGACTGGAGGGTCCCAGGTTCGATTCCGGTCAGGGGCATGTACCTGGGTTGCGGGCATATCCCCAGTAGGAGATGTGCAGGAGGCAGCTGATCGATGTTTCTCTCTCATCGATGTTTCTAACTCTCTATCTCTCTCCCTTCCTCTCTGTAAAAAATCAATAAAATATATTTAAAAAAAAAATAAATTACACATTTCATATTAGTAATCAGCAATAAATTAGAATTTTTAAGATATATCTAAAAAGTTAAGTGAGATGATAGCATGAGTTATAAATGTATCAAATATGAGGGTAATGCTATATAATAAAAGGGTGATATGCAAATTGACACTAACAGCAGAACAACTGGGAATGACTGGTCACTATGACACACACTGACCACCAGGGGGCAGACGCTCAATGCAGGAGCTGCCCCTTGGTGGTCAGTGTGCTCCCACAAGGGGAGCTCTGCTCAGCCACAAGCCAGGCTGACAGCTGCCAGTACAGCGGTGGTGGTGGGAGCCTCTCCTGCCTCCTCAGCAGCGCTAAGGATGTCCTACTGCAGCTAGGCCTGCTCCCTGCTGGCAGGTGGACATCCCCTGAGGGCTCCCGGGCTACCAGAGGGATGTATGACTGCCAGCTTAGGCCCAATCCCCCCAGGGAGCAGGCCTAAGCCAGCAGGTGGTCATTCCACAAGGGTTCCCAGACTGCGAGAGGGCACAGGCCGGGCTGAGGGACCCTCCCGAGTGCATAAATTTTTGTGCACCGGGCCTCTAGTCATAAATAGAAGCCTATTACATAGCAAATATCTTGTAGGTACAAAGAGCCTTTGGAAATCCCATTAGGCTGTGAGGGCCTGATTAACTGAAGAAACCTTTTTTGTCTCCCTCCCCCTGCATTATCCAGGAGTATCCAAGGTGATTAGATCACTTGATGGCAAGTCCATATAAGGCAACCATGAGACATGGTTAACAATGACCTCAATCAAAGTTTTACAAAAATGCTCAAGTGGGAAAATATTTATTGAGTGCCTTGTTCAATGCAAAGCATGACTTGACCAGCCTCATAGACATTAAAGAAAAACTAAAATAGCCCAGCTGCAGTGGTTCAGCAGTTGAGCGTTGACCTATGAACCAGGAGGTGGCAGTTTGATTCCATTTGGGGCATAAGCCCAGGGTTGCATGCTTGATACCCAGGGGGTAATGTGCAGGAGGCAAACAATCAATGATTCTGTCTCATCAATGATGTTTCTAGCTCTCTATCCCTCACCCTTCCTCTCCAAAATCAATATATATATTCCTTATCTATATGTACTGTGTAGCCAAAAATGTCAGAATTATTACTTTGGTCTTTGAAAATGTCCTAAATTCACTTTCACATATATAAAGCAACCAAAGTATCAGGATAAAAGGAAGTCATAGTTGCTGCTCCTTCCTCTCTGATCTGATAGCAGAATATAGAAAACTCTGAAAAATGACTATAGGTATTTGAAGTGTTTATCTTGGAAAAGACTTCAAATATAAGAAAAAAAAGGGAAGGGAAGGAAAATAAACAAAAAAGGACATTTTCTCTTATTATTAAATTGCTTATCAAATTGGCCAGATCCCTGGCAAGGACCCAGAAAAAAACTCATATGGCTGTTAAAAGGTAAGTTTTACATTTAGACCAGGACTTCTATACCCAGTTTCCATGTTCTCTTCATGATCATTTCCAAGAGGTCACAGCATGGTGTTTTTAGATTCAACTAATCCTAAATTGAAAGATCTGCTTTCTAATTTAATAGGGATCTGACATGCCAATTGCTCTGTGTGACAATTTTCTTTTTTGCCAAAAAGTGTAATAGCCAACTTGGAAGATTGGGGTAACATTAAATGTGATAGTTTATATAAAATCTCAGTTATAATGTCTGACAGAGAAAAACTCATTAGTAGTTACTGATGGTGATGATGATGATGATTATAATAATGATGATGATAAAACTATCCCCATATGGATATATAATTCAGAACTAGAACCTCTCAGAAATTTAATCAAAGCTCATTTTTGTTTAATGTGTAGAATAATTTTCTAAACAGTCAGAGATAATCATATTATATTGGTTTCAGTTTTAAACTGTGGATTTGATTTTATATTCAATGAAAAATTATATTTCTCCTAATGGAAGAAAGAAATATGACAAAATGTAGGCTTTACAAAGAGTAATCTAGTGACATGGTTGGGGGTGGGTCATAATCAAAATAGAGAGGATCTATTCTGTATGCATATTCCAGAGCAGTGTGGATTTTCATTTTGCGCTTGACTGTATCCCTGTACCTTACTATCTCTGCTTGGGGAGATACTTCCCATTTATTAAAAACAAATGTCAACCAACTACATTGACCTCAAGGTATGTCCATACTATCTCAAAATAGAACTAATATATGTTTTCATTGCACAGACTATACTTCATTATGATGCAGACATGTATGTCCAACACATTATGGCATGCTAGATACTGTAGGTACTTAAGATAAATATCCACTGGTAGGATAAACAAACTGCCCAGATTACAATGATGGCACAGGAAGAAAAGGACAAAATAGGATGTCTGTAAACCTGTATATTAGGACATATTTAAAGTCTCGTTAGAAACTTTATTTTTTCATTTCTTCACTAACTTAAGTGATTAGTTTCTTTACCTTATTTTATCCATTCTTCAACAAATATAATAAAATGGAAAAATTTGTCTGGGTTCATTGATTATAATATTTCCTGAAATACTATGAGAAGTAATATATTTGACCATAATAGCGCATCAGAAGAAATTAAGTTCAGTTCTTATTATTTTGTTGAAAAATTTGCCAAATATTAAATCCATCATAGTTTCATATAATAAAATTCATTTACTGGAGTGAGGCTTAAGTATTCTCCATTCACTAAAATTCATGGATCAGACATATGGAGGTTAAAACAAAAGAATGTCAGCAGTGGAAACTGAAATTAGAATCATGGAAGTTTTATCTCTGTCATCCTTTTATTTATGAAATAGACAAAAAGGAGCTTGGTTTTTGGGTTCTATCAACTGTGACAGGCTCTGTAACTTTGAAAGTTACCTTAAAATTTCTAATTTGATGTGCTTTCAACTGTTAAATGAGATTAACAATAATTTTTATTGCACAGGATTTTTGTGAGAACTGATTGTCATTTATTCTGCCAAGAACTATAGGCATATCTTTAAAACTCTGTCACTATTTTTCCTCTATTAAAGGTGTAGCATTCAGTTTCCACTCTGTATTAATGATCTGCAATATTGCATATATTCTTAATTTACTCTACTAAATGAAAATCTCCTTAAGGTCAACAACTAGGTCTCATTTATTTTATATCTCCTACATTCCCTAACACAATGCCATACACAATGCAGTTGCTTAAGAAATATTTGATCATTGCATAAATGAATAATACAAGAAATAAAAACGATCTGAAGTATGACATTTTTCTACTAATCAGAAATTGATGAAAATAGCTATTGTGAATGCTTAGAAATGAAATTCATTGTTAAGATAAACTATCCAGATTATAAGAATGATGCAGAAAGACAGAATACATTTGGTCTACCTGTATATAAAGGTGCATACATAAGAAATATTGCTTTAAACCAACTTATCTAGATAATTTGTTCACACTTCATTCTATTTATTACTTATATAACACTCTGTGCCAGGTGTTGTCTGAAATAACATTTTTCACTCATCTAATAATCATAGCAACCTATAGGGTATAGGTGTTAACTACAACTTCCTTTTTATGGACAAGAAAATTGCAACATAGAGATTAAATAAATAACATGTCCCAGATAACAGAGCTTATAAATATCAGAGCCAGGATTTGAATTCAGACACAGGATCTTCAGTTTCTGCTGCCCTAACCATTATATTATGATATAATAGTTCCAAGAAGAGTGTCATCCCTACCTTCTTGAAATGTAGATCATAATTCTTCTGATATTTGCAACAAATATATTAAGGTTACAGTAAGAACCACTGATAGAAAATTTATTTTTTTAGTACTACTGGCAACAGAACATACTTTCATCCACAAATCTTATCCCAAGAACATGTCTGTTCCTTTTCCCATAGGTGCTTAACCAAATCTTACTTTCATCACAAGATAAATGTTGGAAACCATTCGGTCTCATTTAGAACTGCTTGTTGTTAAGTCCATGTGATCTGAGATTGCTCCTGCAGTTAATCCTCCCAAGTTATTGACTTTATTTCAAGTTATCCTACATAAAGAAAACAGCACTGTTGACATGGTGCATTTATTCATGTTTCATTTATGTTCCACATACTAGGGAGCTAAAACGGTGTTTCATGATTAAATTTTAGAATGCATTGCTTCAGCATGTTGCTTATTTATAATCCAAATAAAAGCCTTATGTTTTTATTTATCACAACTGTGCTTAATAAAATTAATGATGCAAATCTAGTAGGTGTGTTTTTCTTTTGTTTGTTGTTTTTGAAACCAGAAAATGATGGTAATAACTAAACAAAAACTGATGTTACACTAACACACTGACACTAAGGGGATTCATGCATGGTGTCATTCAGAAAGAGGGCAAATTGTTCCAGAAGAAATATCTTAGCAGCAAAAGGAAAGATGACTATTTTTTTTAAATTTCCCCCCTAAGGACGACATTTAACTGATATTATCTAGAATGGTAGGAAAAAAATTAACATGGAATGGATGTCTTAAGGCATTTGCAAACTATCTTACAATGACATTACCTGGATGATTTGCTATAACATATATTCTTGGAATCAAACCTCAATGGTTCAGACTGAGTTGGTTTTGAGTGGGGCCTGAGGACATGCATTTCTTACAAGTTTCCAGGTAATGCTGCTGCTGCTGGTCTGGGACTCTGAAAATCACTGACTTAGAATTGTAATTTTATCTCGGAGCTCTACTGAGGAAAGGCCAACAAACTTTTATAACTTTCTCTTTCCAAACATGGAGAAAATGTAGGCGATCTTGTAAATAAGACCTATGAAATATTTATATTCTCTCAATGAATCATTTGCATTTTTAAGGTCAGTTTAGGCATTATAACATTTCATACATTTTTAAAATCCATTTTATAGTAGCTGTAAACTACTTTTGATGATGTAGCAGACCTTCACAGCTCATAATTGTATTAAACAGGTTGTAAATATAATGGTTTAGTTTTGGTCACTTAAATATGTTCCTATACTCTAAAGGACCAATAGTTCCCTTTTGTAGTTATCAATAAGGTGTCAAAAAACACCTTATTGTGTTCATAATTTGTCAATTTATTATATGAAGACACTATAATTATATACTATATTGAACCTGTACCTAGTTATCCAGTGCCAGTTTTACATGAGTGAAAATATTATAATAAATAAAATGTCTCACATGTAACTTACAATAAAGATTTAAAATAATTAAAATATCTTTGAGGCAGTATAACTGATAAAGAGGAGTAAACAACATAGATAATGTAAACTGTCTAGGATGCTGCAATTTCAGAGAGGATATAGAGCAGGGGTGTGGAACAAGCTCCCAGATTTATTGAGTTTTTGAGTCCCGCCTGCAGGGCCAGACCAAAGGATTCTGAGGGCCTTGGGCGGTCCGCAGGTTGGATGCTCACCGCCTCTTTTATAGCGAATCTCCTTTTCCGGATTTCCGCCCTCATAGTATTTTCCTTCCCAGGATGTTATTTAAATGGAATCATAGAGAATGTAGATGTTCAGTTCTTGCATCTTTCCCTGAGCATAATAAATTTAAGATTCATCTACATTGTTTAATGTGTCAGTAGTCTTTTTTTTCCTGAATAATATCCCATTGTATGTATGTAACCCAACTTGTACAACCATTTAGCAGTTGAAGGACATTTGGGTAGTTTTCAACTTGGGATAATTTTAAATTAAACTCCTATGTATATTTATGAAAGTTTTTTGTATGGACAGATGTCTCTATTTCTCTAGTATAAATACTAAAACGTATGATTTCTAAGTCATATAGGAACAAGTTACAATTGTTGAGTTCCTCATCAGCACTTGGCATTAACATTTGTTTTTCTTTGCCATTCTAATAATGTGTGGCGGTATTTAATTTTAATTGCATTCCCATAACGAGTAATAATGTTGATCAACTTTTCTTGTGTTTATGTGCCATCCATATCTCCTCTTTCACAAACTCTGTAAACATTTTTATCATGTAGTATTTTTAAATTTCTGAATCAGTATAGATATGGTTGTTTTCAAAAGCATTTTGCTAGCTGATATCTTCTGTTACAAGTATAATTAATGTTTTTAAGTCAAAATTAATCCAATAATTAACTCATTTCATACCGCTCAGGAGTTTTCTCGTGTTTCGCACACCATCTGTTAAGGACCGCTCACGAGTGTTCTCGTTTTTCACGCCCATGGAAAAAGGAGCGAATCTAGATACTTATGTAAATTTTGTTTGGTCCCTCTTCATAGAGGAAAATGTTTTACACAGTACCATACGTTAAAAAAGTACTAGGAACTTTAATTAATTGTTTTTGTAAATAAAAATGTTATAATTATTGAAAAACAACACCTAAAGTGCATTATGATGATTTAAATAACGTGCAGTTTGCCCAAAAACATGCGGTCCCCGGCGTATGTCTTAGAGATTTCTATGCAGTACGCAATGTGTTAATATTACATTGTTCTGACAAATAGTTCAGATCTAAGTAATTACTAAAGTTAAAGTAGAAAGGAGGATATATAAATATATAAGAGATCAGGAAACACAACTTTTAAAATGTTAACAACTGATCAAATTAGCTAGTTATAATTATGTAAAAATGCCTTTGATTCCTATTTTGCATATTTGGGCAAACATAAGAATTAAGTACGACAGTTAAACGTATGATGTGTTTTATACATTTCACACTAAACTGCTACAAACTGTCCCCTAAGTACTGGCCCTGGAAGTTTCTCTGACCCTCTTTTGCCTCAGAACCAGTGAAAAATTGTATTCCACTTATTTAAACTAGAGGCCCGGTGCACAAATTCATGCATGGGTCGGGTCCCTGGGCTGGGCCAGTGATCGAGGCGATTGGGGCCACCTGGGAGGGACCACAGGAGGTTGGCTGGCCTCAGGAGGTTGGCTGTAGGAGCGCACTGACCACTAGGGGGCAGCGCCTGTGTTGAGCGTCTGTCCCCGGTGGTCAGTGCATGTCATACCTACCAGCCAGTTGTCTGGTTGTCCAGTCATAACAGTCACTTTGGCATATATATATATATATCTGATGCACACATTCAGGCATTGGTGGGGCCCCTATGGGTGGCCTGCAGGGATCGGGCTGAAACCCTCAGTCCAACATCGCCTGCAGCTCCTACTTACTACTGCCACTCACCCTGACCACACTGCGCCTGCCACAGGCTCGCACCCAATCAGTCCCGATCTGGAGAGGCTCGCGCTGCACAGCAGTGCTCCCCAGCCATGAGCCCTGCATCAGGTGCCCTCCCGAGGGGAGTGGCCTGTGGGATCCGGCTGAAACCAGCTCTCCAGCATCCCCTGAGGGGTCCAGATTGTGAGAGGGTACAGGCCAGGCCGAGGGACCCCATCGGTGCATGATCAGGGCCGGGGAGGGACAGCGGGAGGGCCCCAGGGAGTGTCTGGCCCATCTCGCTCAGTCCCGATCAGCTGGAACCCAGCAGCAAGCTAACCTACCAGTCGGAGCTTCTGCCCCCTGGTGGTCAGTGCAGGTCATAATGATTAGGGGGAGGAAGGAATAAAAAAAAAAAGTGGGAAATTTTCCTACAAAAAGTTACTTAGAATAGTTATAAATCTTAACCTGTTACATTAAACATTTTAATGCCAAGAATAAGCCATAAATGTTAATAAGTAACAGGACTTAACATAATAAAACCAGGATATATCCATGAAAAGATTAGTCTGAGAGGCTTTGCTTCCATAAAATATACAGTTTATGGATAAATTGTAAGAAACACACTGTGAAATGTATTACCAAGCTTGCAAGAATATCCAAAGGCAAACACACACTCACACACACTCACACACACTCACACACACACACACACACACACACACACACGTTGTTAAATACATGTAAAGAAGCACAGAACTTGGGCTACTTTGTAAGAAATAACAAATATCAAAAACCTAGAATCTCAGCATTTTAATAACATAAGGGGAATAGTAGCCTCAGCCCTGTGTTTGCATTCCTTGCACAGTTAAAACAGGCAATAAAACAAGCTGAGACACTTAAAATGGGTAAACACACATAATGAAAGATTGAGCTGCAGAAATGAGCTATGAGAAATTGACTTAGAAGCAAAAATAACCTATAAGAAATACTATTTATAAAAAGATTAACAATAGAAATAATAATATTGTTTGCCAGAATTTGTAATCATAGACTTTCTGTCTCACGACTCTCATGCATTAACATGTATGATCACATTTAGGAATTCCTAAACTGAGAAAAATCAATTAAAGCAGACTCAGTTAATGAACCTATAGCAACCTCTAATTTTCTTTAAGATAACATCATGACCAATGCAGATTTCTCAGTATTCTAAAAGACTAAGTTTAACACATTTATATTTAAATAACCAAACATGAAGAAAGAAGCCGCCATGAAAAAGAGTAAGAAGAAGAAAATATAATCAATAACAAAAAATGAAGTGTAAGTATTCGGGAGCCAAATTTCATATATTATGTTATGGGATTAACAAAATAAGGGGGTTATAAATTAAAGAGACAAGAACAAAGCATTATATGTATACATATTAAAAACAAGTAACAAAAGGCTATGGTACAGAGATAAATTAGAAAAGGACCAATAGAAAGTCTTAAAATAACTAAATATTAAAACCTAATGGATATATTAAATAACTAATTAGTCAAAGAGAGAGCTCATAAACTAGAAGCCATTAAGAAAATCTCTACAGATATTTATTGACAAGAATATGCAATACTTTGTGAAATATATCATTTCTTTCCAAATTGATAGGTCAAGAAAATTCTAATTAAAGCCTCAACATGTTTATAAATGATGAAATTGGTAGTTTGATACCCATGATGTAAATTTTATTATCAATTGTCCATTATAGAAACAAAATCTATGTGATTTAGGATTAATATTTTAATTCATCAACATGTTAATTTGTAAAAACCTTTATCCATTATTATTTGAAAAGTCAAGCAATCTTTTCCTGCATATGTTCACTTTTTCATTTATCTATTAACTACTATGTGCCAGGCCCTTTTTTGTCAATGGGTGTCAACATGCAACAATACTGACAAAAATGTTTTACCTTTGTGGAGAGTGTATTATGGTAAAAATGAGACCGAATAAAAAAATTATTATCAATAGATTACAGTATAATATTAGGTATATGTTAGAATGTAATGAGTTGTATGATAAGATTAGAGGAAGGCAAGGGGGATTAGGGATGCTCAGAGGATTGGCTACAGAATCCCATATGCACTTGCAAGATAATATGATCACAAGTTTAGAACAGATCTTCAATTTTCAATACATTTCTTTATGTTCTTGAACAATTCATTGTTAGAGATTAAGGCAAAGTCCTCAGAGACCATAAATTTAAAAAGTGTATTTAAGTTTCAAGCTTTTCATTCTATTCTAAGTATGCAAACCTCCCACAAAATGTTTAATATAGGTAATTAAAAGTCAGTGTCCCAAATGTCTGAAAATAATAGAAAAATCTGAAGGCATATTTATGTTACATGAGAAAAGCAACATAAATTAAAATTGCTCATTAGAAGACTTGATGATCTACAGGTGTGTGAGTGGTTTTATGAAATTCAGGTCCTAAAACTAAGTTTCCAACTATGCATTTCCATACGATTGGAATTCCTGTAAATTGAAAAGTGAACTGAATTTGGGACTGGTAGGTAAGTGAAGACAATTACAAGAGCTTTAGTCGCTTAACTTGATTTAAAAAAATAATAATAATAACAAAAAAAATACGAAAGAAAAAGAAGTAGCAGCAGGGTTGGGAGGGGTTTTACATAAAATGATTGTCAAGGATCACCTCCCCTACCTTTTATATATTCTCATTAATGTAAGTCGTAAACATTTAATTTATAAATTCTTCCTATATACCAGGCCCTGTTGTTTGTGCTACGTGAGGACTGGGAGCTGGGCCCAGGGCGCTTTCATTTTCATTTTCACAGTCATTGCATTGTTTCTTGGAATTTTCCACATATAATGTACAAGGTCCTAAATAACCGGACCTGCCTTCTTGTTTGAGCTCATCTCTACTCATTTTCCTCCTCATCCACACTTGGACACAGATCTTGTTGCTGATCTGTGAACAATTTTTTTTTTGTTCATATACTAGGGCCTTATATTCTTTCATTATACCTCAGTAAAATATAATTTCAGTAACGTGTTTTCTCTCACCCTTCCTAAAATGAACTGCCCATCACTATCTATCCATTTAGACTGGTTTGATTTTCCAGATGGAATTTATCATAATACCTAAAATTATATTACATATTTATTTGGCCTTTAGGATATAAGAAAACAGAACTGAAATAAGAAATATATTATTCAAATTGCTTACCACTATGCACTAATTATTCACAGAAATTGGACTAATGCACCAAAATCAACAAAAAAATATGGTTTTCCATCATATGATTATGATACGATCTGACATATGCAATAAATCAAAGAAATGAATACCTCTTTCCATTGTGATAAGGCAATATTGCCAGGTTATAGGACTTCATAAAGTAGGACAGATGATGTTGACAGTAATAAAATGTTGAAATAACTGAGGAGAATGAAAATTAACCACCTAATCAGTAATTATTTGTAATGTCTCTCCTCTTTTTATTATATAAGATTTTATAAAACTTACAATTTGGCAAGAGAAAAAATGCAATTCATAGACAAACAAGAAAAACTCTTCTTATTTACTTGACATTATGGAAACTATGAAAATTGTGGGTAGGAGAAATTTTCAGGATTGGTAAAGGTAATAATTTTCTGAGCTGACTATTAAGTTTAAAAATTACTCAAGATTTTGAATGAAAAGTATCTTCATTATTCTTCGATGTTGGACATTTTACTGCTTATTAGAATTTTCCTTGGTATCTAGAGAAATCATATAACAAAGATGCAGAACTTTCTCATTACATAGAACAGAATAGGAAGTTTACATAAATAATGACCAGGACATTGAAAACTCTGGCTAAAGTCAGTCTTTAGGATATTCCAGTAACTTACATTCTCCAAATAATCACTATTCCCAATTTCCATAAAAAGTTGAGTTACCTAATCTAAGCTGAAAATCAAATTCAAATCACTGCAAGTTTCAAATGCATTTTATCAAATCACATCAATGCAGTAATTCCAAGGAGAGGGAACTCAAAAAAATGTGTTAAGATAGAAAGAGAATGCTTACCAGGAGTATCTGAGAGGATAAGGAAGGAGGCTGGGACAATAACAAAAGGAAATTAAAAAGAAGTGACAGAAGTCAAGTCAAAGAGGACCTGTTTCTGATACTAAGGGGGAGATGCTTAGACTGGAGATTACAGTTTCCATAAAAGGGGAAATCTTTTTTTCCCAATAAATATTTTTATTGATTTTAGAGAGAAGGGAGAGGAAGAAAGAGATGGAAACATCAGTGGTGAGAGAGAAACACTGACCTGCGGCCTCCTGCATGCCCCACACTGGGCATCAAGACCCCAACCCAGGCATGTGCCCTGACCAGAAATCAAACCATGGCCTTTTGGTTCATAGGTCGATGCTCAACCACTGAGCAACACTGGCCGGGCTAAAAGGGGAAATCTTCACCACTTTTCTCATAGCAAATTCTAATGTAAACTGAGCATTTACATAAGCAAAGAGATGTACCTTTATTTAATATATTCTTTAAAAATAACTAAGAGTTTTATCTATGACTTACATTAAAAATTGTGATAAATTTCCTAAGCTATATGCAAAGGTACTGATAAACAGTCTAAACAAGAGTTTGTTATCACTTTTTCAATAGCTCCACAAGTTTTTTCACAAAAAATCCTTTGGCAAAATGAGTGAAAAATGTCACATACCATGCTGACAGGGAAATTTAACCCTAAGGGATCTGCAAATATAATAGATTGTAAATATATAGTGTCTATAAATATTAATGTGAATGCACAGCCTGGGTTTGAAGTATAGTGTTCCTAGGATATGTCCTTAAATCTGAAAAAAAATTAATAACAATAAAATTGTCATCTCCTAGACTCTCCTTAATAATAACTGTAAGATTAGTGCAGATAAATAAAAAGAAAATAACTAAATCCTTCAAATTTCCCAGAACTCAAGCACTTATTTTCAGGAATTTATTTTTTTTAAATGAAACAATGATGTCATGATCAATTTTAAATGATTCCCTTACAAGATATCATGCCATTCTAATTCCTTTTATTTAGTTTTGTGGGTTGTTTTTTTTAATCTTTATTGTTGAGAGTATTACAAATGCCCTTACCCTTTCCTCCCCCTTGCCCACCACCACCAGGTTCCAGCCCACCCCAGGCCTTCACCACCCTATTGTCTGTGTCCTTGCATAATGCATATATGCAAATAAATTCTTTGCTTAATCTCTTCCAGCCCCCAACTCCCATTCCCTCTGAGTTTGGTCAGTTAGTTCCAGGTTTCCACGTCTCTGGTTCTATTTTATTCATTTATTTGTTCATTAGATTTCCCATGTAAGTGAGATCATGTGACATTTATCTTTCTCTGACTGGCTTATTTCGCTTAGCATAATTCACTCCATGTTCCTCCATGCTGTTTCAAAGGGTAATATATCCTTCTCTCTTATAGCTGGATAGCATTCCATTGTGTAAATTTACCACAGATTTTTTTTTTATCCATCTATTGATGGGAAATATTGTTTTTCACTCTCTGTATCACATCTCAGACACTTTGACTTAGCTGACTTCCTGTTTCCAGCATTTCGATTTTGTTCATGTTCCTGTGTCTTACTTACTTGGTAGATCCATTCTTAACCTTTATTACTGTCCCCAACTCCAAATTGTAACTAACCTTTAATAACCAACCTCACGCCAAGTTTTCCATAATGCATTGTCAGATCACCCAGAAAAAAATCTCTATTCTACTTTTTCTAAATATTCGGGACATTTTATCCATCATTTTCTGATGCATGGCTCCTTTTCTACCAAGTCTTGTTATTTACCTCATGGATTATTTCTTTTACTAGGTTTTATGTACCTAGAAAGCAAGGATCAATGTCTCATTCATCTTCCTACTCTCTAAATCACCAATAATGTTCTTCACATAGAATTATCCCTAATAATTATGTTCTGAATGAGTAAAAATATGATAAATGTTCTTTACTCTTTTTAGTTTTTTCCCCCATTCATTCTTATTCTATCTCCCATAGTTAATATACGGTATCAACACTAATAAAAGAGAAAAATGGTAATTGGCGTACGAGCTACCCTTTTCATTGGCTAATCAGGGCTATATGCAAATTAACTGCCAACTGAGATGGCAGTTAACTGCCAACAAGATGGCGGTTAATTTGCATATGTAGGCACAATGCAGGGAGGCCAAAGGGAAAGCAGGAAGAAGCCCCCTGCCACTGACAGTGATCGGAAACCCAGGGGGGAGCTAAGAGCTGGGGGGCAGGGCAAAGGCGGCCCTGGGGCCTTTGCCCTGCCCCCCAGCCATGATCAGAGAATCAGGTGCCTTTTCCGCCCTGGCCAGTGATAGCAGGAAGTAGGGGTGGAGCCAGCGATGGGAGCTGGGCACGGTCGAAGCTGGCAGTCCCAGGAGCTAGGGGTCCCTTGCCTGGGCCCAAAGCGAAGCCCACGATCGTGGGGCCGCTGCAGCTGCGAGTCCCCGCTGCCCGGGCTGAACGCCTAGGCCAGAGGCATCAGGCCTGGGCAAGGGGCCGATCCTGCAATTGGAGGGTGATGGGGGTCAACGCCTGAGGGCTCCCAGTATGTGAGAGGGGGCAGGCTGGGCTGAGGGACACTCCCCCCCAACACACACCCAGTGCACGGGGATCAGCGGAGCCGGGAGGCCTCCCGGCACCGGCATCAGTGTGACAGGGGGCAGTGCCCAAACCCCCTGAACCCCCTGATCGCCCTGCGGCTCTGTGTGCGACAGGGGGCGGGGCCACAACCTCCCTATCCGCCCTGCTCTGTTCGGGACAGGGGAAGGCGCCCCAACCCCCTGATCAGACCTGCTCTGTGCCTGATAGGGGGGAGCTCCCCAACTCCCTGATCGCTCTGCGGCTCTGTGTGTGACAGGGTGCAGTGCCCCAACCCCCTGATCGGCCCTGCTCTGTGTGTGACAGGGTGTGGTGCCCCAACCCCCTCCCCCCCCGCCCCCCCCCAATGGGTCCTGCTCTGTGTGTGACGGGGTAGAGCCATAACCTCCCCTTCGGCCCTGCCCTGAGTGTGAGAGTGGCGGCGCCCCAACCCCTCTGATGGGCTCTGCTCTGTGAGTGACAGGGGCCAGCGCCCCAACCCCCTGATTGGCCCTGCTCTGTGCGTGACAGGGGGTTGCGCCGCAACCTCCCCATCGACCCTGCCTTGAGTGTGACAGGGGGCGGTGCCCCAACCTCCCAATCGGCCCTACCCTGAGCGTGACTGAGGGTGGCATCGCAACCTCCTGATCCTCCCTGCTCTGTGCATGACATGGGGCGGTGCCCCAACTCCCCAAATGGCCCTGCTCTGAGCCCGACCAGGGGCTGCACCTAGGGATTGGGCCTGCCCTCTGCCACCCAGAAGCAGGTCTAAGCCAGCAGGTCGTTATCTCCCGAGGGGTCCCAGACTGGGAGAGGGCACAGGCCGGGCTGAGGGACCCCCCCCCTCCCTCCCCGAGTGCACAAATTTTTGTGCACCGGGCCTCTAGTATAATTATAATTGTGAATCTAGGTTAATGCATTGAAATTAAGATAAATAGTGATATTTCCATGTTTCCTTCATTTATCAGTAAATAATTTTGATTTTTAATTCATTTTTACTTATATATTTTAGAAATTCTTAAAAATAAATATACCTTAATACTGCCCATGATTCCTGATTTACTACTATAGTGATTGTGAAGGCAAAAAATATAAATACGAGGACATATATAATGTAAACCAAAGCAGAAAAGATATACCAAAATAATTTTTGTTGTTTGAAATTAGATGCATATGTGATATATGACTTAGTAGATCAGGGATATAATAAGACTTAATCCTGCAAAGGTTGGAGTTACTGTAAAGCAAGCATATTTGACTGACAGAACTTTGAAAAGGCTCAGGAATTGGTAGCACACACAAAAAGCTATACATCATGCTTGTCTTACATATTTACATATGTTTAAAGCTTCTCTTGATCAGAGTTTGATCTCCTCATTGCCTTCTGAAACAAACACGGTGTTGCAAAAACAGAGGTCATTAAAATTTTGTTATATCTTTGTACTTTTTAAAAATTTTATTTTAGAAACAACATTGGGTTGGCATTTAATGGACTTCAAATCATGTCTGCCAGTTCCTGTAACTTTTTCTTCTCTCTGTTTAAATTTTCTCTTTTTGAATGATTCACCTATTACTTAGCAAAGAAAATTATATTAGATACTGTATTAGAAAATACTTTGGAGAAGAGTTGAAGATCTTAGCAAAATTGAAGTACAGGTTGACATATTAATTTCTTGCTACATGACACTCAATTCTGTATTTTGGTCTGTGCTCTCACAATAAATATAACCTGATATCACCCAGTTCTCTACTACTTGTCTTATAAAGTGCTCAGAACTTTACTTAGTCTTATATTCTATATCAAGTTATGCTGTGCAACTGAAATATAACTCTATCCTTTTCAAAAGTGGTGAATACCAAATTCCCATGTCTACTTATTTCTTATCAAATATTTTATTCCGATTAATAAATTATGTGACCTGGGTATGCTTTTGCCAAGGTCTCTCATTCTGTCATTTCAAATGTCATTTAATTTAGGCAATTATTGTTGTGAATGCTCTCGCTTTCTCTCTCTGACTGTCTCACTGACCTCTCTATCCAAATTCTATTTAGTAGCTGCCAACCTTTTTTCTATTGCTAAAAGTGATTCTCTCACTGCTTGTTTAGCTCAGTGATGGAAATATATCCCAAAGGTATCACACACAAATGCACACACACAATTATTCTTTCTGAGAAAATTATTTCTTAGATTTATAAGAGTTAATTAAAGTCAACCTCATCTCCCCACCCATCCAACCCAATCCTTCTGCATCAATAGTCTGCAGATAGAAAATATCAACTCTAAATCAATGAATTTACTCTTAATAAAAAGTAAAGTGCCATGTCCAGTTGGGCGTTGTTGCATACACTCTTCACAAGCACTAACTCAGATGGGCCACAGAATTCCAGAGGATAACATTAAAAATAAAAATAAAAACCAGTTGATTTTAGATATGATGATACCTTTTTAGATACAACTCCAAAGACATGATCCATGAAGAAATAATCAATAAGCTAGACTTCATTAAAATTAAGAACTTCTGCTGAGTGAAAGACACTGTCAAGAGAACTTGAAGACAAGCCTCAAACTGAGAAAAAGAATATTTGCAAAAGATACATCTGATAAAGGACTGTTTCCAAAACATACAGTCTTAAAATTCAAAAAACAAACAAAAAAATTGATTTTTAAAATGGGCCTAAGATTGCAACTGACAATACACCAAAGAAGCTATATAAATGCTCTACATCATATGTCATCAGGAAAATGCAAATTAAAATAGGATACACAACCATTAGACTCTCGAAAACCTGGCACTCTGTCAAGCCAATTTCTGGTGAGGATGTGAAACAATAGGAACTCTGGGAAAGCCACTGGGGGACAGTTTGGCAGTTTCTTACAAAACTAAGCATACTCTTATCTATGATCCAACAATAACGCCACTTGGTACTTACTCAAAAGTATTGAAAACGTATGTCCACACAAAAAACCTACCCATGATGTTTATAGAAGCTTTATTCATAATTGTCAAAATTTAGAAACAACCAAGATGCCATTCAGTAGGTAAGTAGATAAACTGCAGTACACACAGACAATGGAATATTGTTCAGCACGAAAGAGAAATGAGCTATCAAGCCACAAGAAGACAAGGGGGAATCTTAAATACCTATTACTAAATGAAAGAATCCAGTTTGAATAGGCTACTCACTGTATGATTGATTCCTACTATATGACATTCTGGAAAAGGCAAAACTATGGAGGCAATAAAAACATCAGTGTGTGTTCTGGGTTGCGGGGAGGGGAAGGAGGAGGGATAAATAGGCCAAGCACAGAGAATTTTCATAGCAAACTATTCTGTATGCTATCATACTGATTGATATATGTCATTATACATTTGTCCAAATCCATAGAATGTACAACAAGAGTGAACCATCATGTAAACGATGGATTTTGGGTTATTATGATGTGTCAATAAGGCACTACTCATGGTAATAATGCACTACCCATGAGTGATACTGATAGTGCAGGAGAGCTATGCATGTGTGGCAGCAGAGGATGTAAGGGAAATCTCTGTATAATCCTCTCAAATCTATTATAGGCTTTACACACCTTTAAAAAAGTTTAAAAAAAAAAGAACATGATTTCCAATTGTAGTTCAATTCTCAAATATTTTCATAATTTAAACACCAACACCAATCACTTTCTTTCCACTAAACGTTGAGATAAATGACTGGTCTTTAGTCAGAATGTATTTTTATATTACGGTCATGAGACCCAGTCTCAGTGAACATGATGAGGCACTAGCTGAGATAATGATGCCAACTCGCCCCATCTGCCCTATTCATAGAAAATTTTCCAAATAAGCTATAAAAATATATTATTCTATATAAGACCTGCTTAATTTTTTAAGTAGCAATTTTTAAAATTTGAGACATTTCCAATCAGACACTAAAAATGAATATCTCAACGTATCATCAGTTAACATTCATTCATCACATTTGGAGAATGTGTAATATCATTATCACAAATGAGTTACATGAATATTGCTGCCAAAGGGAGCAGTGAGTTGTAAATTTTTAAAATTATCCTGTTGCCAAGGCTGATTCCTGGATTTGCAACAATGGATTAGAAACTATATTGCCACCATTTTTTAAAGTAACTTTTAAAAAACTATTCAAAAGAAGAAAGTGTTAGCATCTTAAATCAGTATATATATTTCACTGTCACATAACATACCTGGATAAAATATGATTTCCTGCAAATATCTACATTATATGAATCCCCCAGAGTATTGTCTGTATCAGGAGGTAGAACAGAAAGTAATAGTAAACACTTTCCAAGTAGAGCACAATGTTAAAAATGACTTTTCAAAAATGATTTCACCTATATGTGGATCTAAAGAAAAATATAAATAAACAAATGAAACAGAAACAGACACAGATATAGAGAACAGACTGATGGTTGCCAGAAAGGAGGGAGGTGTTGGGGGACTGGGTGAAAAAGGTGAAGTGATTAAGAAGTACTGATTGGTAGTTACAGAATAATCATGGAATGTAAAGTAAAGCCTAGGGAATATAGTCAATAATATCGCAATAACTATATATAGTGCCATGTGGGTACTGGAAATATCAGGGGAATATTTGTAAAGTATGTGGTTGTCGAACCACCATGGTTGTACACCTGAAATTAATACAAAATAATATTAAATGTAAACTGAAACTGAAAGGATATTTTAATTTTTTGAAAATAATCAAAATTGTTACAAGCACTCCAGTCACTTTCTTAACCCAAATGTAACTGATAAATTGATGACAATGTACTTGTTATGACTTAAGGGATTCTGTCAGGGTCCCTCTACCAAATTAATCCCATGTATGAGAAACAACTTGTTTCAGGTTTTTGTGAACAGGATCCAGGATCCAGGACTCTGGAAAGAAATTCACAGAGTTTCAAGGGGTTATTGTGATACTCCAAATGACTGGCATGTGCCCAACAGGAGGTGGAAAGATGGAAAGGGAAGGAAAATGTCGAAGGCTCACCATCCCTTTCTATCATCCCCTTTAAAATGGTTGCATCACAGACCTGATTTTGAGTAACTCCATGTCAGGTGGAATGCATACATGGGAGAAAACTGGGGAGTGGATGAAGTTTCTTAAATCTTCTTAGTGTCATCAAGGAGTGATGCCATCAAAAGTCAGCCTAGCATATCTGCATCCTAGGTTTGGTTCAACCATATTTTCTTTAAAGTAAAGGGTGCATATTAGATACTTGAGCATAAATCCAGCACCACTTTGAAGTAGGCCTGTGTGCCTGTCTTTATTCAGTGTAGGCACATCCAAGGACACTGGATAACTAGATTTTCTCCTCTATTAGCAGGCTATTGCAGTATCAAGTGATTTGCCTGCTTGATTCTATTGATTTTGTATCTTAACAGCAGGTAGAAAGAATCAATGTGAAAAGGTCAGCATGCCAAGGGAAAGACTGCAAATCTTAGACCAATTGTAGTAATGAAAAATACTCAAAGTCAATGACACCGACACACTAAAGTCAGTTGAGCTTTCACCACCTCACTTGAGTCCTGGCCACTGCATGTTAATTACTGAGTTACGTTTATATTACACTGCCACACAGTCTTATGTAACAACTCTGTATATCCTGTTTTACATAGTCACCTAACTTTTTAAAAAAATATTCTGTGTCTTGTAACTGCACTGTGGGAGTTCTTATGAAATTTTTACAATTAGGTTTTACTCTCAACGGAATACAAGTCTGCTTAAGTTCAAAGGCCTTCATTTTAGGCAAAAACTTAGTCATCCTACTCAAATAGCCCCATAAACCCTCTAATTACCCAGAGTAGGAATGAGAATGTGTTATCAGTCAGGGTCTGAGCAGATGGCACATTCAAATGATTAATTGATAAAACCTTAACTAAGGGGCTATTAAGGGAGTAGTTGGCAGGATTACGAGAACAACTTAGGATGGTAAAACAACAAGGTTCAGGCAATAGCAGGAAACCTCATTACCTACCCTTATTGGTAGACTTAAGGTACATGAAAGAGGCAGAGCATGATGACACCAGAACCAAATGGAGGTGAAGACCTGGGGAACAGCATCCGCCCCACAGGAGCTATGTTCTAAAGCATGACTTTCCCTGGTGGCACTTCCCACTCTCTAAACCCAATAGAAAGCCAGACAGCCAGGGAGAGGAAAAATGCAGAAGAAATTGGATATAACAAATCTTAAAATAATCTGCACAGAGTGATAGAAAGAGAAAAATACCACTTTGAGTTATTTTCGAGAAATAAAAAAGTAACAGGTGAATATTCATACCACAGGTATAACGGATTTGCCTATAGTTGTTTCCCCAAAAACAAGCTAGAAAGGCTAGACATTAATAAAACAGCTAACAAACAACAACAAAATCACACATCTGTTTAAAGGCATTGAAGAAGAAGCAAGTGAGCCAGCGCTGAAAGAGTCAAGATCCTGGGAGAAGGGGAACTCACGAGGAGAGCCTGCTATCATAGGCCATGCTTCCCTTCAAGGCATATATCTGTTTCTAAGCTGAGGAAGAGATGCTGAGAAGCAGAATGGAATAAAGTTTGAGACAGAATCTTAACAGAGTTTATCCTAATTTCTTCAGGCTAGTAGCTGAAATCCAGAAGTCCAGGGCTTCTAAGACAGTCAAGGTTAATTACACAAGATCCCTCAGGGAAATGAAGATCCTATAAGGGAGCTCTGTACATATCTCCTCTAGGTACCAATTCATAAGCAGTGCAAGTACAGAAAAGCCATAAAGAACCTAGAAGTGAAGAAGTGAATATTTAAATGTAATTTTCAATAGTCACAGAGTACTGGGAAATGAAGTGTGGCATATGGGGTTTGCCAATGAAAAGGTTTCTAAAAAATTCCCAGGACTTTCACTTGGGATTCCTGAAAATACATAACCCTTGCCTTGTGGTAATACGCCCAGTCTCATAAGTACTAATGAATCTTGACATAGATAAAACTTGGTGGTACCAAAGTGATACATCTCTATGTTAACTACATGCTGAAGGTAACATCTCATCCAGATCCCTTACAGTTTCATGATAAGTTAACAAGCAAGAGATAGGCTAAGAGAGAAAAAAAATAAGTAATAGAAATAGACTCAGAGTTGATACGCACGTTGGAATTGTCCAACACAATGTTAAAATAATTATAATATGCTCAGAAAATAGTTGGCATTATATTAAATTTCACCAGAAGACTAGAGTTTATAAAGGTGCCAAATTCCAACTTTAATTGAAGTTATAAACTTAATAGGTTATATTAGACAAAGGACAGGCAAATTACAGCCTATGGGTCAAATTTAGCATATTCTTTGTTTTCACAATTAATTTTTTGTTAGAACACTATCATGTTAATCTGGTAACATATTGTCTATGACACTTCTTGTGTTACAACGCAGAGTTTTCTAGCTGTAACCAAGGAAATATGCCCTGCAAAGCATAAGATATTTACTGTCTGGCCTTTTACAGAAAAAGGTATCTGATCCATGACTTAAGAAAAGAAGCATAGATGACAGAAATAAAGTTCAGCAGCAAATCTTCAGAATGAAGCACTGGAAGATTTTAAAAATATAAAAATAAAGTAAAAATAAAATAAAATATATGTCCAGATAATAAGGTCTAATCTATGTCACTGTAACTGAAGAATGAAGAAAGTGTTACTGATATAACACTGAAGAAGTAATGGCTGAGATTTTCTAAAAGTGGTGAAATAGATCATGCTAGAAATTCAAGAATTATTATGGATGTCTAGCAGGAAAACACAAACAACCTACGCATTTTCAAACATAAGGCAGTGGATAAACATCAAAAACTAAAAAGCAGCTGGGAGAAGGGGCTTGTTGAGACAAGTTTACCCTTCATGGAAAAACAATAAAATTGATAATTAACTATTATGAACTGAAACGATGAGAGCCAGAAGATAATGAAATAAACTCTTTAAATTCCTGAAAGAACATGTTGCCAAAGCAGAATTATATACCCATACCTTTAGATAAAGAGATGAAGAATAAAAATAAATATCTCCAGCCAAACTAAAACCTAGTGACATCATCAGTAGTAGACTATCATTAAAAAGAATTACTAGGTCAAATGGCAGTTCCATTTTTAAGTTTTTTGAGGAAACTCCATACTATTTTCCACTGTGTTGATCCCATGTCTAGGATTATATCCTAAGAATCCTGAAACACCAATCAGAAAGAATACATGCACCCCTATGTTCATAGCAGTGCAATTTACAATAGCTAAGATCTGGAAACAGTCCAAGTGCCTGCCAGCAGATGAGTGGATAAAAAAGCTGTCATACATTCACACCATGGAATTCTATGCAACTGTAAAAAGGAAGGATCTCTTACTCTTTGAGACAGCATAGAGGACCTGGAGAGTATTATGCTAAGTGAAATAAGACAGAGAAAAACAATTATCACATGATCTCACTCATATGTGGAATCTAATGAACAAAATAGATCCAGAGACATAGAAGCATGGAACAGACAGATGAATCTCTGAGGGAAGACAGGAGTGGGGGGTAGGTGAAGAAGATTAACTGGGGAACTTATATGTATACTAGAGGCCTGGTGCACGGATTTGTGCACTGGTGGGGTCCCTCAGCCTGGCCTGTGGGGATCCAGCCAAAACTGGCTCTCTGACATCCCCTGAGAGGTCCCAGATTGCGAGAGGGTGGTTCTCGGGTGAAGCAACCCAGAATTGCGCTCCCTCCTCTCTGGTTCCAGGTGTGTCACTCAAGAACCGCAGCTGGCAAGTCACCGCAGCGTGGCAGCTGTGTTGAGCGTCTGCCCTCTGGTGGTCACTGAGTATCATAGCTACCAGTTGGACGGTTGGACGGTCGCTCAGGCTTTTTATATATATAGATATGCATCGCCCATGGACACAGACAATTGGTAAAGGCCTGGGAGGAGTGAGTGCAGGGTGTGGGGGTGAATGGGGAATAAAGGGGGGGCATCTGTAATACTTTCAACAATAAAAGGGGGTTAAATTTTAAAAAAAAGAATTACTAAAAGCATAAGGTACAAGGGCATAACAGAAAACAATAACAACAACAAAATAAACACACTAAAATTTAGTAAGGAACAGAGTAATGGAAAATATGTGGGTAAATCTAATAATTTGTATTTGTATGAGCAATAACAATATCTCATGGAGCACAAAATATATGTAAAATTGAAAATCTATGAACTATTCATAGTTTATGATCCAGAAATTCCACTCCTATAGATATACCCAAGAGGTAATACATACATACATGCATACACACATGCATACACACACACACACATACACACCCATAAATATACTGAAATATATGAGACGTGAATAAGAAAATTCATTGCAATACTAATTTTCATTTTTAAAACCTGGAAATAATGTAAATGTGCCACCTCAGAACTACTTCCAATTCCAGGAAAAGACCATTGCTCCCACTTTAAAAATGGGAAGAAGTCAGATAAACTATAAAAGCCTACACATTTTCTTAGCCCATTATGGAGTGAAGTGTTTAAGAAAACCTCAAGGTACAGCATTCCAGCTCAGGACAAATGCTGCCTAGGACAGAACTGATCCATGGATATCTTGAGCCCTGGGGCCATGGTGAATGTAAGAGCAAAACCTGACATAAAATAAAGAGGGACAGCAGAATGTGTAACAACTTAAGCTGCCACTTGCGGATTGGGATAAGGGAGTAGAATTCTGAAGAGCCCTGGTCACCAAGTGCGTCCGCACCCGCCTTCCTATTATGTTTCAAGGCCCCTTTACTGATTGCACAGAGGCAGCAAGAAGAAGTCTGAGAGCTGGGCTGGAGTGCTGGGGGATCTGCCCCGAAGAGCACAGAGCAGAAGCAGCAAATGGCTGGATCAGACAGAGCAACATGAACAAGCTGAAACAACCTGAGGTTCACAGGGGAGGGATAGAAGGCTGGTGCCTGCCAACAATTAAGGTCAAGGCAAGAAAGTGGACTGAGACCCACTGGAGGTGCCCAGAGCTTTCATCAATGTCAAGGCAGCTACCAAGGGAAGTCTGGGGGCAGAGCAATAGCTTGGGAAAGGCTAGCTGAGAAGGCAGAAATCCCAGGGAGACCTGAGGAACAAAGTGCAATCTTCAGTCCTCCAAAGGAGTAGGTTGTAGCCCTAGCCAAGTAGCTCAGTTGTTTAGCACATCACTCTGGTACCTCAGGGTTAAGAGCTCAAACCCAGGTCAGGACACAATACCGTACATGAAAAAAACCAATGGATATGTGAATGGGTAGCACAAGGAATTGATATCTCTCTCTCTCTCTCTCTCTCTCTCTCTCTCTCTCTCTCTCAAAATAATTTTTAAATATATTTTATTGATTGTTTACAGAGAAGAAGGGAGAAGGATAGAGAGTTAGAAACATCGATGAGAAAGAGGCATCAATCAGCTGCCTCCTGCATACCCCCCACCCGCAACTGGGGATGTGCCCACAGCCAAGGAACATGCCCTTGACGGGAATCGAAGCTGGGACACTTCAGTCTGCAGGCTGATGCTCTATCTACTGAGCCAAACCAGTTAGGCTCAAAATAAATTTTAATAAAGGAAGTAGGATGTAAAGCATAACTGAGATTTGATATGTCTGGAGCTGCCAGTGCAGAAACTCCAGAGAAATTCCTAGTCTCATTTGAAACTAGTGGAGAACCAAGTCAGACTAAAATGCAACAAAATGCAGACCAAACACAAATACAAATTAGATTGATTCAGTCTGAACATTTGTGCCATGACGCAGAAAAAAAGTAGAAGGAAATAGGACCCACTTTGTTTCTACTATTCTTTTACATAAAATGCTTGGCATGCAGGATAACATAACCCATAATTAGAAGTAACAGACCCCTCATGATCAGACCTGTATTTCACCCCTGATCTCAGGACCAAAAAGTTATTTCAACATAAAGTAACATTTCATATTTGCTGCATCTGAATTTCACTGAGCAATGATGTTTCAGATGTGATGTTTCTTTTCGTGTGTGTGTGATTATCATTAATCCAAAATATAAACTGGCTAGATCCAGGGATTTTAAAGCTTAGATAACATAATGAGAATCAAACATCCTGCTTAAAAGCTTTCTTATCAGAGGATCTCCACAATCACTTACAAATCCAACATAATTATTTCCTTTCTTTACTTTCAGTTACTGCTCCATTAGATTTCAAAGAATGCCTATCTCTAAAGTTCAGCCTTGATTAAATAAATTAATTCTAATGATAGGTAGAAATACCCTTTAAAAGGCTGCGTAGTCTTAGAGTTGAAATGTTCCTGTGAACAGTTTATACCTTGAGAGACTGTCTCATTTGGCTGTGTCTATAGTTCATGATTGCTTATGTAGCGTTTTCAACTCTAAAATTCATGTCAATGAATCCTCCGCAATACCAGCTGTCATCCTAGTTAAGTCTTAGATGACAAATTGCTCATATTTCATGTACTAGTTATTCTTGAAAAAGCTTCATCCAAATGGCATTATGCCCTGTTTTACAAGCATGTTAAATGCTTTTCCCATGAGAGAAAGAGGAGAACTTGGTATTCATTGCTTAGAAAACAGAAATGCTGGTTTCTTTGGGCTGTTCTGCTACTTTCTTCCTAAATACTCAGATGTCAATAGGAATTCTAGGAGGAGAGATTTAATAGAATCCACAGCAAACTTCCATTTTTTATCACTAATTTGCTATTATCTCCTTTGGTTCCAGCCCTTCTTACCATTACTGAGATTATTTCAGGCTCAAACTGGTATTTCTTTGCCATCAATCTCAGGCCTTTTTATTAGTCCACATGCCTTGCAGTCAGGGTTGAAAAGAGAAGCTCATCATGGCTCCAGAGTAGATGAGAGGTGCACAAATAACTATAACATACAAAAGCCAGTTCACTGCAATTTTATGTTCTAAACTAGAAGAGGAAAAAAAAACCCACACTATTTCATTTCAACAATGGAGAGCTGCAAAAAGAATGATTTATAATGGCAATCCTGGGGTTAAAGAGAGGCAAAATTTCTATTGGCTTTGTGAGAATGTAGGCTCCAAGATGTGGTGGAGAACAGTGCCACATCCAAATCTCATGCATGAAAGACAAGAACCAAGAATAATGTATGACGAGATAGGACTTCAGGGAAGAGACAGAGCCTATAAAAGAATTCCTAATACATGCATGTCAGTGCAAAAGTTTATGGTGGAACATTGCTGGGCTTTATAAAGAACAGTCTTTTGGCAGGTTTTCTTTCTAATATATCTTAAAAGTTACTTTTACCATCTGAAAATAGAAGGTTACTGAAGTTTATTGAAAAGAATAACAAAGGAAAAGCCTGTTGAAATTCTACCTTAGGATTTAACTAAATAGTCATCTTAAAAATAATTTCTTTTGAAGTATTTTAAAGCAACCTGAGTAATACTAACAAAACTATGTAGCAGGAAAAAAAAAAAAAAGTCAAAGCTTGAGTCTGACCTAAGTCACAGACTTGTTTGTTTAGTGTATACCGTATAAACAATACATTTGAAGTACTTAGATAGGTAATGCTATGTTTATAATTTACTAGCATTTACCCATCATTCCCTATTGTCTTGCATATTTAAAAACTATTTTTCATTACCTGCAGGAAAGTGGACTGTGATCCTATATAATCACCACCACTGTTTCTTTTTTCTTCTTACCAATGGCCCAGAGATATCAACAAAAACCAAAAAGAAAAGACAAAAACACACAATAAATAAATAAATAAATCACTCACACACACACACACACACACACACACACACACACACACACACACATACACACACACGAAAAGGCAAAGTTCCTTGGTAATGAAAACACCTATATAAAAATAAAGTTAAGTGATTTCCACTGAAATATCTTATTACGTTAAAAAGCCATGCCACTCAAATTATGTACATTGTAGATTTTGTGTTTCTATAAATTAGGGTCATAAATGTGTGCATAGATTGCTTTGTATATAAAATGCAAGTTTCAAAACTACACCTAGAGGCACAAAAGTATTGTGATTAATGAAACTGGGTCCGGAGCCAGGTTGCCTTAGTTTACATTCCTGCTCCATCACTTTTTAGCTGCAAGTGACTTTGGACAAGTTACCACTGTGGCTTAATTGTCTTAGGTATAAAACGATGGTGATAACAGTATTCTACCTCAGAGGGTTGTTGTGTGGATTAAATGAACTATTATGTATAAAAGGGCACAGCACAGTATCTAAATCTAAGAATATAGGGTGTCCCCCAAAAATGTATACACACTTTATCAGCTGATAGCTCAATTTTGAAAATGAAATGTATTTTAATAAATACTGCCTTTATAACTATTCAAAGTGTGTATATACATTTTGGGGGCATACCTTCTATATTGAAGTAATATACAATTTACATAAATTTGTGAATACCCAAAGTGGATTTTGGAATATTGACATTCCGCGCATGAAACTTTTCCAGGTCAAAGAAGCTCATATTTTAAAAAATATAAGTAGCTTATAGTTTTCTCATCATATCACAGGGTAGATAATAATAATTACTTCCTCATAAAATTTTCTCTTTTAGCCACTTCTCATCCTCTTCCTGTCAACAACCCCAATGAACTTTGCTCTGAGTTTTGTGTTGTAGTGTTAAGTAAAAGAGGCCAGAATCGCTCAGAGCCCCATAGAGATTTCTTCTCAGGTTTCAACTAAAGGGAATGTGGATGAGATTAATTCTCCTACCTCAAAGCTAAATAAAATGAAAATAAGCAATAGTAAGAGATAAGAGAATACTGAAAGAGAGAGTGGAGGGCCATATTTTATCTGAGAGGATGCCTTGTATTAGGTGATTGCATAACAAAATTTCATACTATTTATTACTAGTCTTGTGTGACTGTCTGGGGTTCATGTTCACCTACTAACTCCACATTTTCCCATAGAGAATAGAGACATAGCAAGAATAGCCTGCTGTTCCAAATCCATTTCATTTAGACTTTGGAGAGCAATAAGAATGATATGTAATGGCAACCAGGTAGCTTTAAAATTTCTCACAAACTGAGGTCCCAAATAAGTCATGCTCCATGAAATATTAGTATAGTCAATTTTGTTATATTAATTCATAACATCCTTACAAATATTATGACTACTATAATAAATAGTATGAATAAAATACAAAATCATTCATATAAACACAAATAACTACTAAATAATACCTGTGAACTTAACCATGGAACACTGTTATTCAAAAGCATATTTATTTTGCTAATAAGTTGCTTATTAACAAACACTTAAGGGATCACCTATGAATTTGTTCATCTGTGTAGATAAGGGAAAAGTCACTATTGCTTCCTTACGGATAGACTACTTCAGTGAACACTATAAAACTACATTGTAGTGTGAAATCACTGTCACATATTCATACATATCAATCATCCTTCCTTCATTTAGAGCTGGTATTTGAAGGATGAAATATATATATAGTGAAGAGAGTTATGTACGTGATTCATCCCTAGATTGATTGATACAAACAAAAAAAAACATAAAAATGTATAATAGATAACAACAGACAACACTTTTTGCCCAAACTCCCATCTCCCAACCATATTTTAAGCACAATGATTGGCACTTAAAATAGTCAGTCAATCTGGTCTGACTGGAGGCCTGTAAAGAAACGTAATGCTGACACACTCACAAGTTCGACATTCTGTGAGTTTCCAACTCCAGCAATTCTCAAAGACACATCCTTCCAATGGCCAACTGTCCCCTTTTTAAGCCCCTCATGCCTCGCCTATTCTCAGTGTGCCTGCCTCTCATCCTTATAACATGACAAAACATGTTATACAATATATCAACAATATACACGTATACAATAAAATCAAAAGTGTTTTCTTTTCTTATTCCAAGCTTTGAATCCTACTCCAGCTTTCAGTTTCTGCCTCTGGTTCCTCTTCCACTCCTGATTCATCCCTTTTCATGGGCTCACACTATTTTGAGTGAGAGGAAAGCACACCTTGCCATGGACCTGGGCCCATATATATACATCTGCCCCATCTTTTTCTGACAACTCCACTCTTGTCCTGCAAAGTACACCCAGGACATGCCTCCCTGATAATGAGAATGAGCCATCACATGTCTTGTCATCTTTGTTTTCTCTATATTGACTTTGCCTTTTTTTTCTCAAATTGTGTACGTTGTTTAGTAGTTTTTTCCTAGTAAAAAAAAAATATTACTAATAAGGAAGTTACAGATGTCATTCATTCAGATCCTATGAACCATCTAAGGAAGGGTCAAGTGGTTGAAATTTTTATTTATTTATTATTTATGTTCTGGGGAAAAATTATAGCTTAAAAAGAGATATGATATAAAGGTTTCCGGTAATATATTCCTGAAAGATGGTATTAAGAATTAAAGACTTGTATGCATGTATATTAGCATAACCAATGGACACAGACACTGGGGCAGTGGGGGCTTGCCCAAGGTGGGAATGGCTGGGGGGTGGGGGTGGGGCAATTGGGTAAAAAGGAGACATATGTAAAACTTTAGACAATAAATTAAAAAAAAAGAATTAATCCAACCCGGCCTGTGCAGCTCAGTGGTTGAGCAACTGACTATGAACCAGGAGGTCATTGTTCAATTCCTGGTCAGGGCACATGCATGGGTTGTAGGCTCGATCCTCAGTAAGCGGGGGGTTTGGGGAGATACAGGAGGAAGCCAATCAATAATTCTCTCTCATCATTAATATTTCTCTCTCTTCTTCTCCCTGAAATCAATGAAAATAAATTTTTAAAATGAATTAATCCAAAATCAAGTATTAGTATTCTTTTACATGTGAAATGTTAGCAGATACTTTTTTTTTTAAGTTTGGTGTCCTAGCTTAAATATAGATTACTAAAACCAAAACCAACAGCAACAAAAAAATCATACATAATGAAGTGAAACTGATCTGCTCTGTACTTTGTATATAATAGAAAAAGTAAATCAAGTAAGCCACCTAAAAGGCATGAAAATGGTGTTGGAGAATTTCTTAGTTGGTAACCAATTCTTCACTTAATTGAAGTGTACAAAAAGAATGAAGATAAATAGCAACACCTTGATTATGTTAAGAAAATAAATATTCACTTTAGACTCACTGCTCCAAATTTCAAGCTCTTCCTATAGCTGAGATAAAATGAAATTATTGAAATAAATTACCATACACCGGTCACAATAAGAAACACCTTTGAAACAATATTTGACATTTAATTCTTCCTCCAATGCTCTGAACACTGGGCCCCCCCACATCCTAAAGGAACTTTCAAAATCAATGAATTACCCTTTTTCCTCCTGCTTCTTCAGACTTCCACTTTACTAGACCTATAGAAGTTAAATTGACTTAAATTATACATAAAAATTCGGGGGCTTGTTTTTTACTATAAAAACTACTAAACAACATACACAATTTAAGGGGAAAAAGGCAACGTCAATATAGAGAAAACAAAGATGATAAACCATCTGATGGCTCATTCTCATTCTCAATATTTTAATCTAATATGACTTGTGTGAAGCTTCATTTAAAAGGTATGTTTAATTTAGATGTTTTCATATTTAACCTAAACATCTTTCCACAAGAAATTTGCAAATAAACATCACATTAAACTGTGTAAGATCAGTAATCATATAAAAAATGTCAGCAGCTCGAAAAAGCACATTTGTCCAGGAAAATCATTCGCCTACTAAAAAAGCTGCATGAAATCAGTATTGTCTTGCAGTCAATAAAAATAGAAGATTTAAAATAAAATTATGGAATTATAGAATACTGCATTATAAACATATCATTAGAAAAGTTTAGATTCCAATATGCTTTAAGATAATAAAATTTGATCTTTATTTAAAAGCTGTTTAACTCCATGTGAAAATATTACTAAAAAGCTGGTTACAGATGTCATTCATATTTATGTTCATTAAGCAAATATATTGAAGTCACAGACAGTGTGAGGCTCTGGAACTAATAGGGAACAAATCTCAACAAACCCCAAATGGAGCATATATTCTAAACTAATATTATGTGAGTAATCCTAAAGCTCATAGTATTTTGCAGATGTTGTGAAGTCCCTTACAGCACATACACACACACTGTGACTTGCACAAGATCTCATGGCGTGTGACCGAGCCATTTATCTTCATTGTTTGTGGCTACAGTTTTGTGTTTTCCCCCAGCACAGCGAAAAGTTAAATGATTAAAAGTAAATAAAAACAAATGAACCAGACCAAAGGTAAAAGCATGTGCTAAACTGTGGCATATAAACCAGGAGTGCTTCAGATAACAGTTCCAAGGTATTCACCCTCTTGATAACAGTGGACCATTCTGCTTTACATACTTCGTGTATGGCTCTGACAGGCCTTTATGCCATATGACTACTCTGAGTGGAAAGCAATTTTGACTTTATTTAAGCTTGGGTCAAAAATAAAAGACATATTCAAGAGAAATGATAAGAAACAGGACAAAAGGAAAATCAAAAGTTAAGTACTGCTGAAACCGGTTTGGCTCAGTGGACAGAGCGTCGGCCTGCGGACTGAAGGATTCCAGGTTCGATTCCGGTCAAAGGCATGTACCTGGGTTGCGGGCACATCCTGTGGGAGGTGTGCAGGAGGCAGCTGATCGATGGTTCTCTCTCATCGATGTTTCTAACTCTCTATCTCTCTACCTTCCTCTCTGTAAAAAATCAATAAAATATATTTTAAAAAAAAAGACTTTGAAAAAAAAAAGTATAAGTACTATTAATCTCAGAAACTAAGACAAATCTTCCTATGATATTTAGTGCATCTCATCTACTTGGAAAACTATAATGAACTCGTGTCTTAACATTTTAATTTTATATTTGCATCTCTCCAGGAAAATTTGTCAAAAATGAGAAACATAAATAATGACATCAATAAAAAAATTCACACTCTATTATCAAAAATCCTTTCAAAAACTCTACCCAGAGTAATAGTCATATTCAGTCTATTTATTTCTTTACAAATTATTTTTATTCAACCAATATGAATGCATAGGATTTATAAGTTTACTTTGCTTAATACATCAACAAAATAACTACAGTAAACCTTTTAAGATGCTATAACATTTTATTCAACTGCTAAAACATTACATATCAGAGATCAAGTATTTGTCTTTCAATTATCACAAATATTCCCTTTGTGTATACAGTATCTCTAGATGATATTTCCATGCAGTCTTTTAAAAATGCATCTTAAATAATGAATTTCTTTAAGATTATAAATTTAGCCCTGGCTGGTATGGCTCAGTTGGTTGAAATGTCATCCCATACACTGAAAGATTGTAGGTTTTATTTCATTCAGGGCACATACCAGGGTTTTTGTATAAACAGATCGATGTTTCTCTCTCACAATGTTTCTCTCTCTCCCCCCTTCCTCTCTCCAAATCCAATAGAAATAATATCCTTAGGTGAGGGGGGAGATAATAAATTTAAAGTCTATGAAATTTACCACTATTACAGTTATTTTTAATCTTCTTTTGAAGAACTCCTAACATTCAAAGTATGTCTTTGAACAACGTTTCCATTTAGAGACTATATTACTTTCCTATGGCTACTATAAATCAACATTGGTTCACAGCTTCCACAAGCAGTTCCCTGGGTTAAATTAGAAACTGGCCCCCATACACGAAGGGCAGGGAAAGACGAAAGAAAGAGGCATATCACTTCAGATTAATAGGTGTCAGGCTTAATGAGCAAATAAACTTATATACGAGGCTTGTCTGGGTTGACCACAGATGAGTAGATCTCCATATACACCCACCATATTCTTAAAAGTTTATATAGAGGCCTTAACTGGGTTCAGTCACTTACCCAGTCCAGATGGTCTCAGCACCACATTAAGGTTGTGTCCCTGAAATGCCTACTAGCACACTCACAGCGGCCAGAACTTACCTTCCATGGATAAGGGTGCTGGTAAGGTAAGTCCAATTGCCCTGGTCCTGCTTGTAGGTCAATCAATAGTCACATCCTCTCAATGACCTCTTCCAACATGTAACAAATTGCCAAAGTTGGTATCTTAAAACTACAGAAATGGTGGAGAATTTTTCACAGTTCGGGAGACCAGACATTCAGAAATCAAGGTGTTAGCGTTAACTCTGGGGGCAAACCTGCCCCATGCTGCTCTCCCAGCTTTAGGGAGCTGCCAGCAATCCTTGGCATTCTTGGCTTGTGGTCACTTCAATCTCTGCTTTCATCTTCACTCTTTTTCTTCCTTTTCTGCCTGTGTGTCTCTCCTCTGTGTGCCTTAAAAGTACACCCACCACTGGATTTTAGCACAATCAGATAATCCATGAAAGTCTCCTCTTCTCAAAATCCTTGTCTCAGCATCTGCAAAGACCCTTTCTCCAAAATAAAGTAACATTCCCAGTTTCCAGGGATTTGAAATGGATATACCTTTTTAAAGACCACCATCTGACCCAGCACAGAGACTAAGCATTGTTATTACAACAGAAATTCTGTTTCTGTCAAATTGGTAGAAAAAATAATGGTCCCTCAAAGATGGTCCTGTTCTAATCCCTGGAACATGTTACATTATAATGCTGGGTTTTGTAGAAGTGAGGATGGATTTTGAGATGGGAAGATTGACCTGGGTTATCCAGATGGAAGCAATCCTATATAATAAAAGGGTAATGTGCAAACAGACCGAACGTCAGAACAACCGAACAACCAATCAAAGCATATTATGCTAATGATATACTAAGGCTGCTCAACACCTCATTATGACGTGCACTGACCACCAGGGGGCAGACGCTCCAACCGGTAGGTTAGCTTGCTGCTGGGGTCTGGCCCATCAGGTCTGAGTGAGATGGGCCAGACAGGCCCTGGAGCCCTCGCAATCTGGGACCCCTCAGGGGAGTCGGACAGCTGGTTTCAGCCTGATCTGATTCCACAGGCCACTCTCCTTGGGAGGGTGCCGGACGCAGGGCTCATAGCTGGTGAGCACTGCTGTGGCAGCACAAGCCTCTCCTGATCTGTACTGTTTGGGCGCAAGCCTGTGGCAGGCACAGTGGGGCCGGGATGAGTGGGAGCAGCAGGTAGGAGTTGCAGGCAGCGTTGGAATGTGGGTTTCAGCCCGATGCCTGCAGGCCACCCAGAGGAACCCCACCCATGCAGGAATTCATGCACCTGGCCTCTAGTGTAAACATAAAAGTCCTTCTGAGAGGGAGGCAGATGGGTCATAATGAAAGTTGTGATTATGCAGGCAGAGGTCAGCGCAATAGGCCAGATATCAAGGGTTGGATGCAGCTTCTAGAAACTGGAAAAGGCAAGGCATGAATTCTCCCCTAGAACCTCCAGATAAGACACAGTCCTTGATTTTAATCACATAAAAACCATTTTAGACTTCAACTTCCAGAACTGTAATACAATACATTTGTTTTAAACCATTAAGTTGTTACAGAGCAATAGCAACTAATACACTATCCACTTTTTTTTTAAGGGCCAATTAACAGTTGTGTGTATGATTTCAAGAACAGAGCCTGAGTTACCATGGTCTTAGCTTACTGCTGGGGCTGCCTGATGTGAGAAAAGTGAAGAAAATTCTAGCCTATTTTTAATCACAGGAATTACCTAACTTAATCCGGGTTCATTATGTTAACATAATCAACGATATAACTCTTGTCCCAGCCAGGTAGCTCAGTTGGTTAGAGCATCATCTGGATACTCCAAGGTTCTGGTTTCAACTGCCAGTCAGGGCACATACAAGAATCATCCAATCCTATCTAATAAAAGAGTAATATTCAAATTGACCATCACTCCAACACACAAGATGGCCACCCCCATGTGGACACAAGATGGCTGACAGGGGAGGGCAGTTGTGGGCGATCAGGCCAGCAGGGGAGGCCAGTTGGGAGGGACCAGGACTGAAAGGGAGGGCAATTGGGGATGATCAGGCCTGCAGGGGAGGGCAGTTGGGGGTGACCAGGCTGGCAAGGGAGGGCAGTTGGGAGCAATTTGGCCGGCAGGGGAGGGCAGTTAGGGGCAATCTGGCCGGCAGAGGAGCAGTTAGGCATTGATCAGGCTAGCAGGAGAGTTGCTAAGAGGTGATCAGGCTGGCAGACAGAAGCAGTTAGGGACAATCAGGCAGGCAGGCGAGCGGTTGGGAGCCAGCAGTTCTGGATTGTGAGAGGGATGTCTGACTGCCCTTTTAGGATCAGGCCTAAATGGGCAGTTGGACATCCCTCGAGGGGTCCCAGATTGGAGAGGGTACAGGCTGGGCTATGGGACACACACACACCTGCACGAATTTTGTGCACCAGGCCTCTAGTGAATATATAAATGAGTTGAACAGCAAATATCTCTCTCTCTCTTTCTCCCCTCTCTCTCAAAATAAATAAATAAATAAATAAATAAATAAATAAATAAATAAATAAATAAATAAATAAATCAATCTAGTTTTGTTTTGTTTTCCCTTGGCTTCTAAATAATGTCTGTGGTTGATGCTGTGAGAGGATGCCTATGTGGGTAGGGGAATCATCTTTTGAGGCCATTCTTATCAGTCCTTTTCCTCTTAGTAACACAGTATTTAAAATTACTATCCCTGTTTAAAACTGAGATAAATAGGTATATTTACTCAAAAATCATGTGAGAAGTTTTAGATAGCTAATAAACTTCAAAAATAATCTATTCTTCTATGTCAAAACTCGAGCTAGCAATTAATATTGAATACTCAATATGCTGGTGAATGCTACATTGATTATGCTTTGCCTTTGTACTTTGATGACTTATATACTGAAGAAGGAAACTAAAATATTTTGGGTGGTGAAGGAGAGGTATCAAGGAGCAGATGTTAATAACCTGGTCTCTCAATTTAATTTTTTGTTAGTTATTATATTTCTATTTCTCTGTTATTTTAATAGGATGAAAATTTCCCAAGTAACCATAAATATGACTGTCATATTAAAAATTCCTGATTTTATTTATTCATCACAAACATTAATTTCCATTTAAAGGTAAAAAATCTGTCTTAGCCCTGGCTGGTTTGGCTCAATGTATACAGTGTCGGCCTGTGGACTGAAAGTTCCCAGGTTCGGTTCCGGTCAAGGGCATGTACCTTGGTTTTGGGCACATCCCCAGTAGGAGGTGTGCAGGAGGCAGCTGGTCAATGTTTCTCTCATCTGTTTCTCACTCTCTATCCCTCTCCCTTCCACTCTATAAAAAATCAATAAAATATATTTTTTAAAAAAATCTGTCTTAAATATTATCAAAAGTATTCAAAGATACTCAAAAGTCATACTTCTCATTAATTAGAATATTCTATATTGTTACATGTATTCTTTAAGCTACGATTATACTGTCCACTTGGCTCCACTATATTAGATTTCTTTAAAAATAATATGGAAGAATATAACTACGAAGCAAGCTTACCTTAGTAACTTGGACTATTTCTCTACTTTATTGACTTTTCCTAGGGCTTCAGTCAGCATTATTTAATACCTTATTCCTAGTTCTATTTAGAGTTTAGGAATCCATAAAGTGGAAAAGACTGACCCCAACACTGATCTAGATTTTCTACTTGTAAATAGAGAATAAGAATAGTTTTAAGAGGCTGTTGTTGCCTCAAATGTACACATATAAATATGTAATGTTTAATTCTTAGTGACTGATTTAAATTTTGTTCAATATAATATAATCAAGTCTAGATGAAAAGTGAAAAAGCCATTCTATCATTTTATTCACAAGGATTAAAAATGCATATATAGAAAATGTTTTGTTTTAAGCCTTAATATACACTACTATTCAAAAGTATTAAATATTAAATTTTTTTAAATATAAAAATGTTCAATTTCAACATTTGGCACACAATGAAAAAAAAGTTTTATGTTCATACCAGTGGTTGTTTTTGTTTTGTTTTGTTTTGTTTCATAGAACACAGATCAAATAAGATAGTTTGGGATTTTCCTCAATGGAAGGTAATAATTTTCAATCAGTTTCAATCACAAACTGTTGTAATCTTCCTCATCTTTCAGCAATCTCACTGGACAGAGGTCACTTGTCTAAGCTACTTAATAACATTCTACCAAAATACTACAAGTCATGTACCAGAAATTCACAGCGGTTCAAAAGCCAGGCAAATAGGCAATATTTCACAATTTTTCCAACCTAGACACATTAAAGCATGAATTTTCATATATATATATATATATATATATATATATATATATATATATAGAGAGAGAGAGAGAGAGAGAGAGAGAGAGAGAGAGAGAAATGAAATAGGCTGTTTTAATCAAGCAACAACTACAACACATATTTTAATGATTTACTGCTAAATAAATACTTGTCAAGTGAATGGCTATCTAAAAAAATCATTTTCCAGTGTGCATAAGGCTGCTCTAACTATCATTTCACCTCTGTTTTGGGCTATCAATAATTTCTTTCAAAAAAGCTATCACATTCTTTGAATGTCATATTAGGAATGAACAATTTTTTAAGATGTACATTTTAAAAATCCTTCTGAAGCAACAAATAGAAAAGGAATGAAAAGGCTGCCCCACAGTTTAGCTAATGTACAAATGTGCTTATGCCTAATATTTTCCCCTCTAAAACAGAGTTTCTCGGTGTGGCTTACAAGATTATCAGCATCAGCATCACCTGGACTACTGCTGCAAAAGCACATCTGAAGCCCCACTCTGCACCAGGGGTTCAGAAACACTGGGGGTGGGCTGAGGAATTTCCAAGACCCCATGTGATTTTTTGCAAGCTGAAGTTTCTGAACCACTGTTCTAGGACCATCTTTAAAGAGAAGATATTTAAATAAGGGTGTGTGTGTGTGTGTGTGTGTGTGTGTGTGTGTGTGCGCGCGCGCGCACGCGTGCGACTGTTTTCTCACATACAAACTTATATTGCTGTCAACTCAAAGAGTACATACTCATTTGCTGCATGGTTTCCAAACTACCATTTAATAATAGAAATATTGCTCTTAAATCAACAATGTAGCCCCAGGCAGTTTGGCTCAATGGACTGAAGGGTACCAGGTTCAATTCCAGTCTAGGGCTCATACCTTAGTTGCAAGCTGGATCCCTGACCCTGGTCGGCCTGTGCAGGAGGCAACCAATCAATGTTTTTCTCTCTCTGTCTCTCCCTCTCCCTTCTACTTTCTCTACAAAGCAATGGGTCTATTTCTGGGTTCTCTGTTCTGTTCCACTGGTCTATATGTCTGTTCTTGTGCCAGTACCAGGCAGTTTTGAGAACAGTGGTTTTGCTGTGGCTATTCGAGGTCGTTTTTTATTCCAGATGAATTTTTGGAGAGTTTGTTCTAGGTCTGTGAAATATGCCATTAGTATTTTACTGAGGATTGCATTGAATCTATAAATTGCTTTGGGTAGTATGGATATTTTAATGATGTTGATTCTACCAATCCATGAACATGGTTTGTTCTTCCACTCGTTTATGTCTTCCTCTATCTCTTTTTTCAATGTCCTATAGTTTTCAGAGTACAGGTCTTTTACCTCCTTAGTTAAGTTTATTCCTAGGTTATCTTAATTTTTTGGCGGAATGGTGAATGGGATTTTTTTTAGTTTCTCTTTCTGTGAGTTCATTATTGGTGTATAAAATGCCATAGATTTCTGGGTGTTAATTTTGTATCCTGCTACATTGCCAAATTCATTTATTAAGTCTAGCAGTTTTTTGATGGAGTCTTTGAGGTTTTCTATGTACAGTATCATGTCATCTGCGAATAATGACAGTTTTACTTCTTTTCCAATTTGGATGCCTTTTATTTCTTCTTGTCTGATCGCTCTGGCTAGCACTTCCAGTACTATGTCAATCAGGAGTGGTGAGAGGGGGCATCCCTGTCTTGTGCCTGTTCTTAGGAGAAATTAATTTAGTTTTTGCCCATTGAGTATGATGTTGGCTGTAGGTTTGTCATAAAAGGCTTTCATTATGTTGATGTATGATCCCTCCATTCCCACTTTGCTGAGAGTTTTTGATCAAGAAAGGGTGTTGGGTTTTGTCAAATGCTTTTTCTGCATTGATTGATAAGATTATGTGATTTTTGTCTCTCAATTTGTTTATGTGATGAATCACATTTATTGATTTGTGGATATTGTACTATCCTTGCATCCCTGGAATAAATCCCACTTGGTCATGGTGTATGATCTTTCTAATGTAATGCTGGATCCGATTTGCTAGAATTTTGTTGAGGATTTTAGCATCTATGTTCATCAAGAATATTGGTCTGTAATTCTCTTTCTTTGTGGGTTTTTTAGCTGGTTTTGGAAAGAAAATATCCTCAGATGAGGATTAACAATAACAACAAAAATATTGTCAGTGTAAAAATATCAGTTATGTGCATCGTGGTAATGCTTGTGTTTATTGAGGAAGCACTTTTTCACATTAGGCAGAATTGGGCTGCAAAGTTCTTTGTGGGGGAGGTAACAATAAATGTCATGTCTTCATAGAGGTAAACACTTTCAACTGCAGTATTTTGTCAGAGTGTTTTCCTATTTTTACAGTAGGTCTACTTTTCAAAGTTAGAAATGTCCCATCGTGTCGTGTCAGAGACCACCAATCTTTTCTCAGGTGCCCATATCTGTGGTCATTTATATGGATGGTGAGCGATACTAAGCTCTTTCATTCCTGAGTAACTTAGAGGCAGCTAATTTTTCATATTTTTCCTCATCCTACAGTCACATTTCCACGTGAGTAGATGTCAAAATGAGGAGAATATTCAACTTCTATAGAATTTTTTAACTCTTTTACTACTGTTTAAAAAAAGCATAAAACTTTAATACTTCCCTGATTTTATCCAATGGTATATTTGCCTAAATGTTGGAAAAAGCTACACATAAAATTACATTAATAAGGATTAAACTTTTCTCTTCTAATGATACTTGTTCATTGGAAACATAACTAGACAACAATGTCAATAAATGAAAATATTTGCCTGACCGGTGTTGCTCAATGGTTAAGCATTGACCTATGAACCAGGGGGTCACAGTTCAATTTCCGATCAGCACATGCTCCGGTTGCAGATTAGATCCCCAGAAGGGGGTTGCTGGAGGCAGCTGATCATCATTGGGCTGATGATCATCAATTCTTTCTCATCATTGATGTTTCTCTCTCTCTCTCTTCCTCTCTCTCTCTCTCTCTCTCTCTCTCTCTCTCTCTCTCTCTCTCTCTCTCTCCTTCCTCTCTGAAATCAATAAAAATCTATTAAAAATGAATAAATAAATGAAATTTTAATATATTGAATTTATAAAGTTTGGACTTATGTTTTCTATTGTAAACTTTCTATTGTTATATATGGATTTTGTAGTTATAAGTTCATTATTTTTTTAAAAAGTTGTGCATATTTTAGAACTATATTCAATTAATTGTTCTATGTTATTAATAAGATGTTAAAGATAAAACGAACTTAATGTGTGAAAGATTATAATAAGGTTGGTTGTATTATTAAAAAAACTAAACTCTGTACTATCATCTAATAAAGATTCAGCATGCTAAAAACATAATCTATAAATCAAAAATATTTCCTAATTAAGTGAAGATATGCCACTAAGATTTACTGGAACTATTTCTTAGTTGCAAGATTAGGAAAGCTTTTACATTTTTTCTTATGACTCTTTTTGTGGACTTTATATAACAATGACATATTTCTACAAAAATAAACTAAATGTGAGAATAAAAGCTCTCAAGTAAGGTAGGTGTTCAACAGAGAAAGTGAAATTTATTATCATATCAAAGATTCTGTATATTTCAATTATTTTTCTTAACATTCATTTTAATCACCAATATTGACTGTTTGCAATAACAAATATCAATTATACATTTTCAAATAACTTTGATTAGTAATATAGCATTGTTTTGATTGAATCTATGGAATTTTTGGCATATTTAGAATTCTTAGAACCTATCTTAACTGCAAAAGAAGCTGAGAAATATTTTATTTATGATTTATAAAAAATTCCAAACATGAGTGCTTACTCATATCAACAAAATTTTCTATTGTTGGGGTGCTGCACAATGGTATGTGTACTGAATGAAATAGCATTTAGAAAAAAGTGGGCCATTCCCCTGAGAATGTAAGTTCTAAGAGTGTAGAAAGTTACATGCTATAATAATGACTAGAGGCCCGATGCACAAAATTCACACGTGGGGCTCAGGCCTTGCAGCCCTGGCTTCGTCCGGAAGGTCCTGTGGATGGTCGTTCTGCTGTTCGGCCTAATTAGCATATTAGGTCTTTATATATAGGGTAGGTTTCTATTACTGAGGGATGGCTGTCACAGGGCATGTGCTCACTAATTGTTTGATTAATGAATAACCTTGATCAACTGATTTAACACCTTGGCATCTCAGTTTCTCACCTATAACATTAACATCTTTAATCATAGAACAATCCAGCATTATGTTTCTGGGGTCACAGGTATGTTTTTGTTTGTTTGTTTGTTTGTTTGTTTTTGCCAAATACTTAATATAAGTAAGTTTTATATAGAATACTGTATTGTCCAGGGATGCAGCCCTTCATCCTCCGTTTGCTCTATGTTGCTCTTCTTTGATGCTAACCTAGATAAAGCAAAGAGGAAACCTGGATTTCTCTAAAACAGCTTGATGCAAATAAACAAATATATATGCACAGTGAAAATGAAAATCATGAATTCTTATATTCATTTCCTTCTGAGAATTTCTCATCCCTGGTATCAAGTGAAGATAAGAACTTTAATTAAGGAAATATGATCTACAGTAGACTTGGTTATGTTAATCTTAGCTTTGCATCTTTTAAAACTGTAATCTGAAGAAGGATAAAATACATTTTTAAACCCATTATTTTCATTTAAAAATTGAAAAACCATATTACTGCTACTGAATCGATTTTTAGACAGAATTTTATTTTTATATATGCTAATTAAATTCTGAAATAATTTTTTAACTTGGTTATCTTAGTTGCCAGCATTATAATATTGCAGCCTGACCTCATACTTAGATATCTTGAACTTTCTCATAAGGAATTCCAATATTTTTGTCTATATCTTTTTTACTATAAAGCTAAATAAATTATGGTCATCATAGGTAAGATGGCAAAATACAGAAAGGAATAGAGGATAAAATTTCGTAAATGTATAAACCATAAAATATATATACTAAAATATTTTATTTCACTATATTGTCTTCTATTATATACTAAAATATGAATGACTTTTGATACAAAAAGTTCTAATATACATTTATGTATTTAAATTCATCCATCAGTTTGATGTGAATATTCTATTGGTTTTAAGCTAAGGTGGTCCTCTATTATGAGATCCAAATGTCAAATAGCCGTTTTTTCCCCACAATATTTATGATATCACACTTTAATATTTTACATTTTAATTAATCTAAAATGTATTTTAATATTTGTTTTGCCACTAAAAGCACTCTAAATTTAGGGTGGAAGTGGGAAGTAAGAAAACCATGCAATAATTCAAGTTGTTAACCTGAGATTAATTATCTCCAGTAATTTTTCCCTAAATGTTTAGTCCTATTTACTGAATAACTATAATTGAAAAATGTTCTTTAACATTGTTATTACTTCAACTAGAGGTCCAGTACATGAATTCGTGCATGGGTGGGATCCCTTGGACAGGCCGGCAATGGGGGTTGATCAGGGCCGTCTCGTCCAGTCCTGATCAAGGCCAGCCGGCCAGCCAGGGGGAGGGACTGTAGGAGGTTGGCCGGCCGCAGGAGGTTGGCTATGGGAGTGCACTGACCACCAGGGGGCAGCTCCTGTGTTGATCATCTGCCCCCTGGTGTCAGTGTGCATCATGGTGACCCTTCAACTGGTCATAATGATTGCTTAGGGTTATATATATATAGACAATCCTATATAATAAAAGCCTAATATGCTAAGTGTCTGATCTACCTGCTGGCCATTCAACCAATCAAAGCATAATATGCTAATGATATGCTAGGCTTCTCAGCCACTTGCTATGATGTGCACTGACCACCAGGGGGCAGATGCTCCAACTGGTAGGTTAGCTTGCTGCTGGGGTCTGGCCAATCGAGACTGAGTGAGATGGGCCAGACACGCCCTGGAGCCCTCCCCCAGTCCCTCCCTGGCTGGCCAACCTCCCACGTCCCTCCCTGGCCCCGATAGTGCACTGGTAGTCCCTCAGCCTGGCCTGCGCCCTCTTGCAATCTGGGACTCGATGGGGGATGTCGGAGAGCCAGTTTTGGCTGATCCTGCAGGCCAGGATGAGGGACTGGTACACGAATTTGTGCACCAGGCCTCTAGCTATTTACACAAAGAGTAAAAATTAAAGGAAGGTATATTTTGTCTTTGAGAGAGACATATACAAAGACTTTTGGAGATAACTGAAAAACTAGTTAGATTCAAGATTTCATTCATCTCTCTTGTAGGCTCCAGGTTTAATAACATTATTTCAGTAGAAGAAGAAAGGAACTGCTTACATTGCCATAACCCAGGGTTACTCTGTATTTTCCAAGCTCATAAGAGTCTAGGGAGAAAAAGTGTTGTACATCCAGTAAATAAAACATAAATAGGATCATATCATGAAAGTATCAGGTTGGCAGGAAGAAGAAGAAGGAGTGTTTGCTTCTTGCTGCACCTCCACCAATAATACAGAGTTGCCCTAGGAAAAAAGTCTGTTTACACAGGTAAGACACTCCTGGAAATGTTATTGCTTTTCAAAAAAAAAAAAAAAAAAAGAAAACAACAAATGCAGAATTAGAGAAGAGGAAACATACTAGGAGAAAAAAATTATCTCAGATATTTTCTCTTCCAAACATTTATAGGAATAAATCATTTAAGGAGAAACAAGTAAAACAAAATAATAGGACTGGAGGAAATTAATGCAGATCCATGATCAATTAATATGACTTATAATTGAATTACTTCATTAAATTGACAACAAAAATGTTAAACACTGTACTCTGAAAAAATCAGCTAGAGAGCAAGATTGGTGCAAAACTTCACTCAATAAGGTCACTTTTTAAAAGACTTTACTACTAACTACTAAGTTACGTTTTGGTAAGGGATTCCAGGAGAAGTCCTTAAATTCTAAACCCATGCTTCATTTGTTAGCCCATATAATAGCTTCAGTTTTCCGATGACCCTTTTAGAACCAGGTAAGAAATCAGATAAAAAGCTGAGTGCGTAAATCTAAAGACCTTATTGTAGTAAGCAATTTTTCAAAAGATACTTACAAAGTAATTTATTTGTCCATCAATGAGTGTTATTCACTCCACTGATACATGTGTATAAGTGAACCAAACTGAAAGAAAAAGGTTCATTTTAAGTGTTTTTCTAAATATGGCTTAAATTTCTCTGAATATTTCTGGTGAAAAGCACAGAAAGTAATTCTAGGGAAATTATAGGTTTGAAAATATTGCCACTCTGCAGGTTACATTTATATGGAATAGAGACATTTGAACCAATAGAGCAGACACAATTGTCAATTGTCAATTTTTTTATGTACTTCTAATATAAAAAATTGCTTTTATTTCTCTTTAAATGTAAAATTGGAGATGTGGTCATCAGGATTTTCAAAGTAAAATGATCAAATTAAAGGTTTTAAGGCAATCAGCAATGACACATTCTCACAAGCATTTTATTTGGGAGACTTCAAGTAATTCCATAAAATTTAATTGTACAGAATCATTTCCATTAAATTTTAAAAGGCAATTCAAATAACATCTCCATTTTTGCTTATATCCTTCATATTTCAGATACTTATTGTAAGTAAGTCATGATCATTACATTAGCATAGACAATATTTATTTTATGGAAAACCATGTGACCCAATTGTGGCCACGTGATCCAATTCAGTGCTAGCATTTTCTGGGACAATTATCTCACTGTTACCAAGAGACAGAGAAGTAATTAGACCCTCCTACTCCCCTGGACATTGCCATATCTGAGTCTGATACTTGTTTGCACTCAAGTCTGGCACAACTGACACAGAGAATGGCAGAATATAGAGGTAGAAAGATCTCTGTGCTCAGTCACACAATTAATAGCTAATTTAATCAAATGGAGGCAATTTTCCTTTGATTTCTTTATATGAAATGTTGAATCAATGTACTTTAAATTTGAGTTTTATTTTCTGTTGTTTCAGCACAAAGCACCCTGGATCATATTAAGTGTATTTGCTGCAACAAATGCATTTATGACAATAAATCTTCCTGAACATTTTGTTGGTGACAGGTATAAATATCCTGAAAGATCAATTTTACTAAGAAATGTGATACATATTTATCTTAATGTTGTTAATACCTATTCAGTCTTATGATGATCATAGCTTGCCTGCACTTAAAATAATCTGTACCAAGTAAAATATTCTTCTTCTTCAAATAAATACATTTTTAACTATTAATATATAGCTAAAATAGGTAATGACAGAACTGGGAATACTTCAATCTATTGACAATACATAAGTTACAACTTCCTACACTAAATTATAAAATTTACGAAATACAAAACTAAGAAATATTAAGTAACCATATTCATTATATAGGTTGATTTTACTTATTTGAAATAATCTCATCCCCTTTTACATTAGTAAGTTAAACATTAAATTGCCTCAATTTTTTAAATATATTTTATTGATTTTTTTACAGAGAGGAAGGGAGAGGGATAGAGAGGTAGAAACACCGATGAGAGAGAAACATCAATCAGCTGCCTCCTGCACACTCCCTACTGAGTATGTGCCCGCAACCAAGGTACATGCCCTTGACCAGAATCGAACCTGGGACCCTTCAGTCCTCAGGCCGATGCTCTATCCACTGAGCCAAACCAGTAAGGGCACCTCAATTTTTGTTTAGATCAAAATACCTTTGCTTTTTTCTATCACAGCAACTACAGAATCTAAAGGTTTAGGGATCATAATATAGGCCTTGCTTCAGGTGATAAATCCTATTCAACTAACACAATTGGAGCTCAGCTCCTATTACACCAGGAGAGAAGTGAATACTTTCACACACCAAAATACCCATGTGGCAAGTCTCCTAGTTTATATGAAATGTATGGTCATAACACAAAGGCTTGACCTCGGTGTCCTGATTTTGCCATGAGATGTGCTGGCGCCCACCTTTGACCAAACCTGACAGGATACAACTAGAGCAGAAGGCTTCACCACATTGTGTCGTTACTGTATCCTGATGTCTCATCATAATGCAGAGGAGCTTGGCTTATAGTAACATTTAAAATCCTCACAGTCCTAAATCAGGGTCCCTCTCCCAAATCCAAGTTTGGTCCAGCCTTGGAATGTAATAAACAAAGAGGGTCTTAACACCTGCTGCTAATCCTGTGATTGTGCTTCCCAGAGCACGGCTGTTCCAATGGTTCATGGTGGGTGCTCTTGTCCATCTGCCCTGGGTTGCATAATGCAGGTGGAAGATAAAATTTCTTAAATGCGAGTCAGAGTATTCCCTCCTCAGAAAATTACTTGCCACTTCCTTGCTTCACATGTTTGTGTTGAGCCTTCTTTCTTCCTGTTTTTAGCTCATTCTCTTCTCTCAGTTTTATCTTATAAGAGCCTCGGTTTAGAAGCCTGGAAAATTGTTAGGAACAGTCTACTTTCTCTACTTTTTCCTATTTTCGCTTTTCCTAAGCTGTAAAAGAGCGACCTAACAATTATCTCTGTGCTTTAATAGAAATAACTACTCAACTAGACTAAAAATACCCTTTACATTATAAGGTAGTTATTCAAACATGCAAAAATAATTCTCTATGAAATTATGCATCTTTAATCTCCCAGAAAGTGGATCAAAGAGAAAAATAGGAAAGAGAAGGTAGGAAAAGTAGAGGACTAAGCCAGAAGTCCCTCTAGGTCTTGGGTATAACAAGGGAGCATAAGATATGAAAGTAGCAAAAAAGAATATTAGTGCAAGTGTCAAATGGTGGTAGGTGATAAATGATTTGGAAAAAAAAAAAAGAAAGTAGGGAAAGTGGGAGATTATCATATTAAATAAAGTGGTCAGGAAAGGAATGTGAGGGAGAGAGCCATGCAAATATCTAGAGAAAAATAATTCCAGGGGAAAGAAAGAAACAAGAACCTGATATGGAAGCAATGTCTGATACGTTTAGAACGGGAAGCTGGAGGAGTGACAAAGCCAGGTTGAAAAGAGAAGAGATCAGAGAGTTAACCAGGAGCCAGAGGGTGTAGGGAGTGTTCAATCACAGTGAAGACTCTCAAGGAGGGAGGGATCCCCTGGAGGGTTTTAAGCAAAGCTATGATAAGAGCTCATATAATGCATACAAAGATCCCTCAAACTGCTGCTGAGAAAAGATTTCATGGCATTAAATTGTGAGATATAGAATTAATCCTGGTGATAAATAACATAGCCAGGGTGGTCACCGTGGAGTTGTGGAGAAATTGATGAATTTTGACCTTACTTGAAGGTGCAGCCAACATGATTTATTGATAGATTGTCTGTGTATTGTTAAAAAGAGGAGTCAAGGATGGTTTCAAGTTTGTTTGTTGGTTTGTTTTATCTGATTATGTCAAAAACAGGATTGTAATTTACATATTACTTTCGTGATACCTGTTACGTAATCAACTGGAGGAATCATCAAGCTGTTAGACATATGAGACTTAACAGTAAGTTCTGAAAATGAATGGAGGATTCACATAAATGTTTTTTAAAGTCACAGGACTGAATAAGTTCACCAAGGAAATGTGTGAAGAAAGAAGAGCTGTCAGGAATGAGGCTGTGTGTTATGTCAACGTTTAATGACTAAAATAACCAGAAGGAATCAGGAAAGCCACCTGAGACAGAGGGCCCGGGAGGACTGAGGACAATCAAGAATGTGGTTTCCTGGAAGCCAAATGAATGAGGTATTTTTGGTTAGAAAGATCACTGACAAAGGCTGGAGACAGGTCAATATATTGAGTTCCAAAACATGACCACTGCAACCTGCAGGTCAGGGGGATCTTGGAAATAGCAGTTGCAATGGAATGTTGGAGGTCAACGCCTAATTTCCCTATGTCGTCCCTCTCAGTGGCAGTGCAGTGGTTCTTAAACAGTGATTTTGCCCTTGCGGGATGCTTGGCAATATCTGGAGAAATTTTTGATTGTCACAATTGGAGGTTAGAAGGTGCTACTAATATATGAGTACAGGCCAGGGGCATTGCTAAATATCCTAAAATGCACCACACAGCTCCCCCACATCAATGAATTATTTGACCAAGTGTGTCAATAGGAGAGTGAAAACCCCTCTTCTAAAGGAATCTTCTGTCATTACCTGGTCCTTCAGAGACAGAATGACTGTCAGAATTTACAAATGAAGCACAGCAGTTTCAGTCTTATGACACAACATAACCAACTGACTTTAACCAATCCCATTTAGCTATTACTATACCAGCAGCTACCTCTTTTGTCATTAAAATGAAGATTATAGACCGGATAATCATCTCTGTAAAAGTAAGTGATTCTCTAACTTCATAATTGAAGGGACTACCCCACAGTTATATGCAGATATACAAAAGCATGAGTTCTGCAGTCAGAAAGACCTGAGTTTGAATTTGATTTTGGCCACTTACTTGGGCTGTGCCTGGGCTGCCATGGGAATTAAAGGGGATGATCCGGGAAAGCATCTAGTAGATAATCACTGCTCAATAAACATGAGCTAATTTATTCTCTTAATTATTTACTGATTTTATCTCTCAAAGAGTCATCTGGGAAGTAGATATTCTATAACTGTTCAAAGTGATGCATGAATGGAATAAAGGCTTTTGTTCTGTCTTCCTAGAGCATTTTCAACCCTGAAACTACAACCTTGAATTTGGCAATAAGGACTTTATTAAAAATTTTCAGAGAGAAATGTTGAAAGAGTGGTTAGTTTGAATGCCAGTTTATAGGCTATGAAGAAACCAGGGAATAAATTCTTTTTTTAAATGTACAAATGAGCAGAGTTCAAGTATTAGAAAAGCATGGCAGAAAAATTGTTGAGAGAATAGATGGTATTTAGGTGACAAAGAAGAAATAGACATAGATTTCCAAGGGAATTTTATGGGCAACTAGGAGAGATGAAGATAGGAGAGGCTAAAATTAGAAGGGATTTGAGGAAGAAATAAACTGAAAGAGGATACACTGGGTGGGATACAGAGCAAAAGGCTAAACTGTCTGAGCGGGACAAAGCAGCTTTAGCAATGGAAAAGATAAGTGGGCAGAGATAGTAGGAAACAGGAAAACCATACACTTTGGAGTAGTGACAAATCAGCATAGCCTCGCATGTGCACAGAGGGGAGACTACTTTATGTGGCTAAGGAAATAAAGATGCAATGTTTGTTCCATCACGTGAGAGAGTGAGGCTGCCAAGAGGTCGCCTGGTTGTGTCAGAGTGTAAGTGTTGACAGTTTCCAGAGGTGGGTTTGCCACGTGTGGTCTTAACGATGGTCAGTTCAGTACCTGTGATCAATGCTGGTATGTTCGTTGTGTCCCAAAAAAATAAAATAATAACCCAGAGTGTCACCAACAAAGAACCCAAGTCATTAAGGCAATAAATGTGTCATTTATTTTAAGAGTATTTTGATGACAGTTAAAAAAAAGAAATCAAGAGAACTGATTGCCTCATTTTACTTCTGTAAGTGAAACAAATGAAGGGGACACTACTAAAACCCATCATGTGATAAAGTACGCTCTACTAGAGTAGGGTGCTTACTGCGGCCATTCTCAAACTGTGCTGCACCTTAGAATCATCTGGAGACAGTTTTAAAATCTCAATGCGCAGCCCACATCCACATGAAATAAGCTGGAATTTCTCTATCATAGAGAAATCAAGAGAAAAATATGGGAGGAAATTAAAGAGAGTGAAATCAGCCTTATATAGCTTTCCTCTGACCGTGAAAATACTGTCATATTCAGCAGCTGTGCTGTGCTGGGCTAAGTAAGCTTTCACAGCTAATGACCTAATTTAAAATTACAGTGGGGCCTTGACTTACGAGTGTCCCGACTAACGAGTTTTTCTAGATACGAGCGTCTCTCGGCCTAGTTTTTTGCTTTGAGTTGCGAGCTAAAATTCGGGTTACGAGCCAGCTTCAGATACCCCACAGCTAGTTGGTGCAGCGAACGTCACAGTGAACGCCACAACATCAGCCCAGCATTACGTGTCTCACTCGTTCACTTTTTGATTTGACATACGAGTAATTTGAGTTATGAGCTCCGTCACGGAACGAATTAAACTCGTAAGTCAAGGCCCCACTGTAGTAGCAGAATGGCATTCAGCTTTGATACCCAAGAGGGGTCCTACTAACAAATATATTTTGCATAGAAAATACAATATTTAGTTTCTAAAAAATTTACTTAGAATTATGATATAATACATGGACCCCCAAGAACAATTCAATAAAAAGGAGCCATACAATCTTAAAAAGTGTGATTAAGTATTTTATATAAGAATATAAATATCTTGCATCATTGTAAAATATAGCAGTGTGGATCCTAACATAGCCATTATTTATGGAAACATCCATAAATAATTTCACAGCTTAAGATATCAAGCTAAAATATATTGTTAATATCAATGTTTAAAAACCCATTTGTGGAGCAGTTGCTAGATATATAAATTTCAATGTATATAGGTCAGATTACTGATAAAGAGTACCAAACTGATAAAGGGTAGTAATATGTAGGAAAAAATGGCCAATGCTGACATTTTACACACATAAGAATGGACCCTGGAAAGCTCAATTTACTGGATATGGAGAGTGTAATGAGGACTGTTGAATAGAATCATTACAGGCTTAATTCTGTGACAGTTCAGTAACAGACATCTGATAAATCTGTTTGATAAAAGCATCACTTGAGCACTTTAAAAACATCTAAACTTGGACTAAACTTAAATTCAAACTCCTTCAATAATCACCATGCACTTAAGTTCAAGTAGAATATAATTACGAACAATTGTGTGGATAGCTGAGAGCAGAATTTTTTTTTTTTTTACTTTGAGAGAATACATCCTGTTTTTTAAATGTAAAAAAATTCAACAATTAAATGAAACATCACATGCTTCCACAATACTACAGAATCCTATTCAAATATCAACCTTGATATGTTAACCAAGGTATGCTTTTCAAAATATGTTCCAATTATATTGAGACAAAATATTGAATCTTCTACTAAAGGTAGAAGGTTTTATTGCTTAGCATTTCTCTAGCATAAACTAAAGTGAAATGCTCTATCTGAATATTTTAAAAATTATCCAAACTAAAAAAAAAAAATTCTAATAATATCAAACATTTACTGGTTAACAACCATGTTAGGCACTATGGTAAGCTCTTTAAATGTATTTAACTTTATTTTCTTTTTTTAAAAAATATGTTTTATTGATTTTTTACAGAGAGGAAGGGAGAGGGATAGAGAGTTAGAAACATCGATCAGCTGCTTCCTGCACACCCCCTACTGGGGATGTGCCTGTAACCAAGGTACATGCCTTTGACTGGAATGGAACCTGGGACCCTTGAGTCCGCAGGCCGACGCTCTATCCACTGAGCCAAACTGGTTAGAGCTAACTTTATTTTCAATATATTTACTTTAATTCCCACAATAACACTGTGAGAGGGATATTCTTATCCCCAATATACAGATGATGAAACTGAGGTTCACTTAGGTTTGATATGTTCCCCTAAGGTTACTAATTGACATAGACAGTTAGTGTGTAACCAGGTTTACATTGAACGGCAAGATCACCTCTGACTTCTAAGCCAAGGGTCTTTCCATTACATGAGGCTATCTTCCTATTACGCACTTAGTAATGCCCTAAAAAATCGGAATAGCCCTGGCTGGGTAGCTTGGTTGGTTGGTGCATCATCCCATACACCAAAAGACGGTGGTCAGGGCACATGCCTAGCTTAAAGGTTTGATCTTCTGTTGGGGCATGTAAGGGAGGCAACCAATTGATGTATCTCTCTTCCATCACTGTTTCCCCATCTCTCTGTCTCTCCCCCCGCCCCTTCCTTTCTCACTCTGAAATCAATAAACATATCCTTGGTGAGGATTTTTTTAAAAAGAAATATATAGATTCCCATGGGACATTAACCAGAGCAACTTTCTGAGCACCAATCTGAGCCATTCCTGTTGAGGAAATTGTGAGAATGTATAAATCAAAGAGGACTGCTTTATAGCCTCTGCAGTCCCATATGTAACTATTTGAAGTCAAATTCAAATTAATGAAAAAAAATCTTATAAAATTCAGTTCCTCCGCCACATTAGTCACGTTCCCAGTGCTCAAGAAGCACACGCTGCTAGTGGCTACTGTCTTGCAGAAACAATTCCATCACTGCAGCAAGTTCTGCTGGACAGCAGTGCATCCTCCTGGCTTACAAAGATTAAATGTCAGGTAGCATAGTATGATCTCTGACTTTGAGATTCTAAAATTTAGCAATCCTTTCCATAACGTGTTTAATGTCCATAATATAACACAGTTTGTACAGTATTAGCATTCAAATGACACTAAGTATCAAAGCACAAAAAGGAGCTTAAAAAGTCATCAACTAACAGAAACAATTAGGTGAGTGAAAAACAAACATACCAACAACAGCAATAGACTGTGCCTCAGGGAAAAACGAGTACCAGTGTTTTAATCACTGTCAGAACTCTGTCTCTCCCTTGTTCATCTCTGCTTTCTCTGCCTACCTGTTTCATTCTCATTTTCTGCCCCAATCCCTCTGATGCCAGTTGCTGTTTTCTCTGGTAAGAATCATATATGATCGTATATCAAATCTGGAATTTTCATTTATAGCTTGATAACTGTTACTTCAACACAGCTTATTTTCTTTATTATCCCAAGTATTTTCTTATATGCATTTGAAAACATTGTTTTGAGAAGGGTCCATTGACTTCCCAAAGTGATCCTTGTGACAAAACAAACAAAAAAAAATGTTTATGAATATCTGCACTAGAGAAAGACCACCACTCCGTTCTCTGGCTTCAAGTCCATAATTCCCAGGAAAAGTTTGAGTGTCCTATTGGGTCAGGTGCCTGAGTCTTATGAACACACAAAGGCCCCAGCAGAAATCATATATGTGAGATGAGCATACGGATATCGTTCCAATATGAGAGAGTTAGGAGAGAGAGAAAATCAGAGCTGCCTGCCATGCTAAAACATTATTTGATTACTTAGTTTTTATGCAGCTATCTATACTTAAATAAGTGAACAAAAGAAGCACATTACTTCAATAGAATCAGAAAAGGAAAAGTTTGTTCAAATGTTCATTTTTACTAGAATCCTGCCATGTCTGCTTCAAAAATCCCTCCTCCCAACGATTACTTGGGATTCAACAAAACTTTAAAATTTCTATCATCTCTGCGTCTTTCTAATAAGTCAATCTTCATGTTCCAAAACCATTACAGCTTTTGAGGACATCACTGCAGAACACTCTTTTCTATTGGAGTCAATGATTGAGGAGCAAATGTCGCAGAACAGCAGCTCTAAAATCCGATCGCAGAACCTTCCATGAAATTACTAGCACCCAGCAAAGTAGAGGCAATAATGTTGTGCTTTCCCATCGCTACTGCTTTCTTTGTGCCTCATATTTGTGATAATGGCAGGGAAAAAAACAGTATTCAATTATCCTAAAGTTTTGCCTTGAAATTATTTTAACCTAATACCTGTGTTAAATCGTCCATCCATATAAGTGTCTATTGCCTTCATAACAGGAAATTACACGGTATGCTTGGTAATATTATGTAATTTCTTCCACAATTTCATCATGTGTCTAGTCCTTTAAAAAGCAGAAAATGAAACAAAGCAATATTCCCAAGTGTTTTAAATGAAGTTATAACAAAAGCTTGAAAGGAAACAAAACACATAAAAATTGTTGTGTAAAGCAAGTAAAAACCTATCACTGTGAACTCATAGAAATCCAAAACTCCTAAAAAAACTTTAAATCACTTGAGGTTCATCAATTTCACAGACTGATTTTAAAATAATTGGTCAGCAGGTATTAAGTGGGGACTTTATTAACACACAAATATAAAAACATCTTCTGAAAACATCAAGAAAATTAAAATGACAGGGAGAAATTTTTTTAATATATATATTTTCCCCTTTATTGAATAAGATATTACAAATGTGTCCTTATCCCCCCAATGTCTCCTCATCCCCCCAATCCTGCCCTCACTCTCATCCCCTGTTGTCCACATCCAACACTTATGCTTATATGCATGCATACAAGTCCTTTGGTTGATCTCTCCCCCTCACCCCCACCCTCCCCTGCTTTCCCTCTGAGTTTTGAGCATCTGATCGATGTTTCTTGTCTCTACATCTGTTTTTGTTCATCGGTTTACATTGTTCATTATAATCCATAAATGAGTGAGAGCATGTGATATTTATCTTATTGGGAAGATGAAGAGTATCCTTGTCTAATAGAAATATTACATGAACCACATATGCAATTTTAAATTTTCTACTAGCCACATATAAAAAATAAAACATCAGGAAAAATTAATTTTAGTAATATATTTTTCTTATTTAATATATTTGAAATAACATTTAATTAATATGAAAATTGACATGTTTTACATTAACTTTAACACTAAGCCTTCAAAGTACACTTTCTATTTTATATCTACACTCTAATCTCAATCTGTACTAGCCACATTTCAAGTTCTCCATAGCCTCCGTATTGGGCAGTGTGGGTAGATAGATATCATCAATGAGACTCATGGGCAATTACAATGACCCTGTCCCATTTCTCACTCAGTCCATAAAAACACACTAAGTTAGTACCTTATCACTCTTTTTTTCTAAACCTTCTCCCATTTATATAACAACGGAAGAAGTATCCGAACCTTCACATCCTTGTGCGAACCTTGCCTGCACTATGCACAGAAGCTTGCAGGACTGGTGTTGCTAACCGTACAGGGCTTTGGCCTCCTTTTTATAATTCAGGTATCTGAGAAAACTAGCAGCAGCAACTAGGCAGAGAAAAACTATGAGACGTGGAAGTTCTTTCAATTGTAAGTACAGTAAAATATAATATCTACTTAAAAGTAAAAACATAATGAAAGCAAAGAACCTGGAAAATAAAATGCTGTCACTTATTAATGTCTGCATAATTCCCCTATTCCACTTAAAAGTACTGAGAAATACGCCTTAAAGCATGACCAACTTAGCCAATACTATTTTAAGCATTTATAGCAGCATAAGCTTCTCATCCAAACCATCTAAAGATCTTAAATTGTAACACAGATTTAAATGATCACAACTGTTAAGACTATTTTACAATTCAAGAATGAAAACTACAGGGTAAGATTTAGGAAAGGAGAATATAATTACTTGAACTGGAACTTGGCCAGACACTGATTTTCTACTCCAAGTGCTCATTAAAAACGGTGTGCTATATCTTAATCTGGGAGTTTTAGAGTAAATGCAGGATCTCTAGCACAAGAATGATTCACAAAATTTGTCACTGCATGGGTCTGGGAGGTTAGTGGTGGTACAGTGAATATAATTCCCAAAACCTCTCCTTCGAAATCTGTTTGTGGCTTTGTTCAAGTTCTGCTTTAATAACATATGAAATAAAACATTGGATCAAAGAGTGATGGAGGTATAAAAAGGGGAAAAATACAATATTACAAAGCTTATTCAACTATTATGTTTTTTAGAAGAGCCAGCAATACAAAGATGGGTATGTTAGATTTTCCATAGTGATAAATGTTAAGTACCATGTCGTATCATGACATAGGGAGATGGGGAGTTTAAATGTGCAGCAAATAAAAACCTAAAGCAATTTTATATTTGTTTGGTCAATTGGAAACATGCAAAGGAATAAAATAAAACTTGAAAAAAAAGTATTTTAGAAAGGTCCTTGGACAATAAATACTTATAAAATTCTAAACTTTTAATAATACTATACTTTGATTAGGAGAAAAAATGAGAGGGGATATTTTTGGTATTAATGTCTCAGAAACACAACATATCTCTTTTCCTGGGCTTTTTCCAAGCACTTTCACATAGTGAAGATTTTTTAAAAATTTAACAATAAATTGCTGTTTAATAGATGTTTTTTTAACCCCCTTTTTATGCAACATAAATGCACATACTACTGATCTAGAATTCTGAAAAGCATACTTGCAGCAATATTTCCCTTATGTAACCATCTTGAAACACAACATATATATGTTTCATTTTGTTTGTTGCCTCTATTTCTCCAAATCCAGGGGCCTCTAATTCATTCTGCATGCATTCTTTTCTGTTACATTAATTCTACTGCACTGGAAAAGTTCCATGGAAGTAATAGATTTTGCAATAAACCACATGCACAAGTCATTGTATACTTATATTCTGATACTTAAGAATCCGAAGGTCTTTTCTATTCTTTCCAGTATTCATTTTAAAAGGCAAATATTTGGGGGTGCTCTATAATTAAGTGTAAAATCACTATATCCTTACGTATTTTGCGTCCTAATGCTAACACAGGTATTTGAGGCTGAAAATAAATGGGTATAAGCAAAGGAGGATAAAGAAACACATACATTGAAGATTATCTTATTTTTTAACTCTACTGTATAATATTTTTTTGGTTTTGCTTTTATAAACATAGAAATAGAAATATCTTCAGCATCAGTTTACAGAGATATAGAGCTCTCATCATGCCAACACCCCCCAAGAATGGTCTCTGTCATGGTTTTAAACACAGCTGTTTAAAAAAGACTTTTTGATAATTGCAAAATATGTTAAAACAAAATATCAAGAATGACCAAGAAATGAGATTGCACACACACATTTGTAAGAAATGCAGTGGGTGTCATCACCAACAACAAGCTATCACACATCCTTTTTTCATTCTGATGTACAGCAGAGTTTGTGAGGATGTGCTGTTATTCACAGGGGACCACTCTCCTTCCCAGGCTACTATTCCATCTTGAACCAAGTAAATAACCCTTGAGACGTTTCTAAGATATGAAGCAACTCTAGGGTGATTTTCTTTCAGAATGTGACAGGTAATAGTTATTAACAAAAGCTTAAGAATATTCTACTTTCCACATAGTTCAATTCAAATAAACTCCAGTTCCTCAAAAATGCATAGAAGAAGCAAAATGTAAAGTTGTATCTACAATTATCAATTCTTTGCCCCTGAATTTATTTTCCAAATATTTAATAAAGGCAGATAGCAACTAGGACATTTTAAAAAATGTAATTGAAGTAAAAAGTCATGAAAATATTTTTAAATTTATCTTCATTGATGAAAGTATTATAGATGCCCCCCGAAGTCCCTTTCCTTGGAAAGAGCTTAGTAAGGATGCATATTGGAAAGAACAGCTACTAAACCAGAAATATGCTAATATAAACACGGTTAAAGACAAAAGTTTTAAAATGTAAATATGTTAGTTGAACTTGAATATAAACATAGACAAAAATAATATTTGTCAGCAAAGCCATGGGAGCTAGCATGAATAGGATTCACATCAGCCACCAATCCTTGGTATGAACCCTAGGTCCTTTATAACCTGAGAGAAGTTATTTAACTCCAGTGAACTTCACTTTTCTCAACTGAAAAGTGATAGCAACTTCACATGATTAAAAGAAATAATGTCTGTTGCACACATGTTTAACATTGTATAGGCCATGATTATTGTTATAATATGTGATGGGCATTATTTTAAGCACAACCATATACAATTTCCCTTCACGACTAAGAAATAACTCTCCAAGTCTGAGATTTCCAATATGGTAATCACTAGTCCCATGTGGCTATTTAAATTTAAATTATTAAAATTAAAAATTAGTTTTCAATGATTTTGGTCATGTTTCAGGAGCCACATGCCTCTAGTGATTACCATATTAAGTAGCACACAATATTGAACATCTCCATCAACACAGGACAGTCTATTTTACAGTACCGCTCTAGGATTCTTATTTATTTATTATTTATTACACATCTTCATTTAATAAAAGAGAAAAGAGAATTAGAGAAAGATAAAGGAACTTGCCCAAGACCATATGCTAGTAGGCAGAGCTGGAGCAAGTAGGCATTCTGTTTCCATTATATCATGGCAAATGTTCATAAATTCCAATGGTATATACTCTTAAATTTTTTATAAAGCTTTAAATGTTGGTTAAGTTTAAAATAAAATTATAAATATGTAAAACCTTCATATCATAATCACTCTACATTTAGTTCTCAAGAGAATCCTATCTAATAAAAGACAAAAAGGGTAATTAAACGTACCTCCGCTATGCTTCCCATTGGCTAATCAGTGAGATATGCAAATTAACTGTCAACAAAGATGGCGGCCAGCAGCCACACAGCTGAAGCGAACAAGAGGCTTGCTTGCACCAGTGATGGAGGAAGCAAAGGTTCCCCGCCTGCCGCGGCCCGGCTCTAAGCTCCGAAAGCAACAAAGTTTCAATTATAGAAGCTAAACAAACCCCAGATACCTGCTTTCAGCCAGCCGCGGCCTCAGAGCTGGGAGCACCAGTGACAGCAACAAAGTTTCAATTATAGAAGGTAAATAAATCCCAAAATAAAAAAAGAAAAAGAAAAAAAGAGAGACTGGTAGCTCAGTCTCTGGCCAGCCTGAAAACGGCAGTCAGCCCCTCATCCAGGCTGGCCAGGCACCCCAGCAGGACCCCCACCCTGATCCGGGACACCCTTCAGAGCAAACCAGCCGGCCCCCACCCGTGCACCAGGCTTCTATCCTATATAGCAAAAGGGTAATATGCAAACTAACCCTAAAAGAAGAAAGACTTGGAATGACTGGTCACTATGACACACACTGACCACCAGGTGGCAGACGCTCAATGCAGGAGCTGCCCTCTGGTGGTCAGTGCGCTCCCACATGGGAGGAGCTCTGCTCAGCCACAAGCCAGGCTGATGGCTGTCAGTACAGCGGTGGTGGTGGGAGCCTCTCCTGCCTCCTCAGCAGCGCTAAGGATATCCGACTGCAGCTTAGGTCTGCTCCTCGCTGGCAAGTGGACATCCCCCGAGGGCTGCCAGGCTGCCAGAGGGATGTCTGATGGCCATCTTAGGCCCAATCCCCCGGGGAGCAGGCCTAAGCCAGCTGGTGGTCATCCCCTGAGGGGTCTCAGACTGCGAGAGGGCACAGGCGGGGCTGAGGGCAAATTTTTGTGCACCAGGCCTCTAGTAGTATATAAATTTATAATAGAAAAATTAAACTGCAAGAAGGCATTTACAGTTGTATCTACAGTGCCAGTAATCTACATATATTCTCTTCATTGCTACATAGCTTATGATTTGTGATTATTTAAAAAATGTAAATATCTGACATATTTTCTATATTTTTTAATGTTTCATAGAAATGCTAAACTCTATTTGAATTATATGAAATAATTATTTAATATTTTTCTCAGATTTTTAAATTTATTACATTTTTTCTTTAAATGCAGTTTTAATACTAGTTGAGCTGAATCTTGCAATTAAAAGGTAGAATCTTTTAACAAACTTTGGGTAATCCTCACCATGCTAAATATAAAAAAATATATTATTAGTTAACCATGAGTCTCTCATACCATATTATCTTGATCAACCAATTAGCTGATAATCACCCACGCACACAATGTATGAGATTCAAGTTGGTATGATCCAGAAAGAACCCCAAACCTTAAATATGAAGATAAAATAGGTCTTCGAACAAGAGTTAATTATGTCTTTATATAATGTAACTGATTTTGTAGCCTATCAGAGTCTATAAGAAAATAAGTCACTTTTTTACTCTATAAAAAACTAGACATAGCTCTAACTGGGCCTCTAGTAGTATAGAGGTTTGGTTGTGGATGGAGCATCGGCCTGCAGACCGAAGGGTTCTGGGTTCAATTCTGGTCAAGGGCATGTACCTTGGTTGCAGGCTCCTCTCTTGCCAGGGCCCTGGTCATGGTACATGTAGGAGACAACCAATCAATGTGTTTCTCTCTCACATTTCTCTCTGTCTTTCCCTCTCTCTTCCACTCTCTCTGAAAATCAATGGAAAAATATCCTTGGGTGAGAATTAAAAAAACACACACAAAAAAACTAGACATGTAAAAAAATCATAAAAGTTTTATTTCAGATCTTGGAACAAAAAAATAACATCAGGGAATTTAAAGTTAAAATTTGTAGATTTCTCTTTCTTCCAAATAATATTCCCAGAAATGTAGGACTATTTAGTCTTGTCCAAACAAGAACAGCTCAGTGCTCCACTGGGAATGGGAAATAGCAGCATACTGTATTGTGATAATGAACTAATTCTATTCTCAAAAAACTAATTCATTTTTTGCATCATAGAGAAGAATCAATGCTCTTATCTAGAGTATTTCAGCATATTCACATACATACGAAAATTATTTGGGTTTTATAGGGAATAGAATTACATTACTCTAAATTTTGGAAGTATTGACTTATCCTAAGACTGTATAATATGGATTTTAAAAAACATGTAAAAACCATGAATTCAAGAAATTGATGAGGTTAAATGGTATTTATCAAGAACAAAAATTTGAAACAAGGTAAAAGTAATATTCTTCCTATGTTAAGTTTAATTTAATTCTGAGAAATTAGACATATACATTGAAGTATAAAGTGAATACATAAGCAATACATTTATTTTAAGAATATATATATATATATACCAATCAGAAATGACTCTAATGGAGTGTGTAGTGTGACAGAGGCACCTTGAGCACACCAAATATTATAATAATAAAATAAATGCAATGCACACAATTAGGAATTATCAAAGATTCAAGAAAAATCCAAATAAATGCAATGGATAGAGACTGTATCATATTGAGAGGACACATGAGGGCTAAAGGAATAAAATCTATTTGGGAGAGTTCAGGAAAATCTCCTTTCATAGAGATTCACCGCATTCAGGCCAATGGAGGAAGACTAAATTTTCTGTAGTCATTTTCATCCAGTAGTTGGCATCATTAGCAAAATGAAAGGGAAAGAGTAAAAATAATAAATTCCAGGAACTGATTTATGAAAATTTGCATGGTTTAAATACCATCTTACTGAAAAGGCAATGAACTCTAAGAAGGCAAATTAATATCCAACACAGACAACTACTGAAAACAGAGTAACTCATAATCCACATTCAATGAAAATTCTATGGAGAAAGAAAATTAAGGTGTGTGTGAGTGGCGGGTGTGTGTGTGGGGAGGGGGGGGGTTACTGTTATAAAACTTAAATTTTACCAAATCCAATATGGATACGTTTTTATATTTTAAACAACTGAATTATGTTTCTACTCTTGCAATATTCCCCTGACAAAAATAAAACATTTCAGATGAAATGTCTTTTTCAAATAAGAAGTCAATGCCTACTAAATTCTAAGAAATTAAAACATACCTGAGTGATTTACAGAATCTACCTAACGGGCACAATTATTTTCAACTGAACCTCAAGGTTATGCCATTTTTCTTACTTGCTGAAGTGTTTGACAGCCTACAACCTTCTCTTTGTTCTGCATTAAAAGGTAAACTGATCTGTCAGGGACACTGGTACTACAATCCATCTCTCAGGAGCAGAAAAATGTTGACTTTCTTACTATGCTGTCAAGAGTTCCTGTGCTCTTACTGTCAGTTTTCGGCATTTTTATAACTTTTGTTATAAAAGCACCTGTAAGCCTTTTCAGCAATTAGTTTCCTGCAGACTAGTTAATAGTGTCTTGTCAGACAGCTAATATTTATGACAATAGAAGGTACATGGTCTGTTGAAATGCAGCCCACCAATCATTAATTTCACTCCTCAGCAGGAGAGCAGCAGTTTACATATTTCTTTTGAAAACTGTTAGAAATGTAAGCATGGAGCTTTTGAAAATGGCAATGGTTTAAAAATACCTAGGAGTCTTTTTTACCATAGGTCCATAGTGGACTAAAGTATAAGACAAATATATTTTAAATATTTCCTAAAGGTTTCAACCACAACAAACAGACTGAAACGTTTCATAATAAACTATACTCAATTCATGAAGGAGTTCGATGTACCAAATATTTTTGAGAACCAGGAAAAAATTAAATTTCAGTATACTTCCATGATTTTGTGACATATTCCCAGGTCGAATACCCTCCCAGGACATTTCATGTTACTTTTTTAATTCTTGGTGCGCCAACATGAACTGTTTAAGTAATATTCCTGTCTTTCCCCCTTGCACATCCCACCTTAATATCAAGTATTCTTTTCTATATATTTCTTGATTAAGAATGGTACCATTAAATTTACATATATATATATGGAGTGGATGTTCAATTATTCCAGAAAAAATAAGTGTACACAAAAAGAATACTCACAGTATTGAAACTTGAATATTTTATAAATAATTTTGAAATGCATGGGATTTCATGGGTGTAGTCTGTTTGCTATTATGAGAGTTTATTGGGTTTTATATTGAGAATAGAGGTAATTTTTAGCCACAGTCCTCTTTCACCAGCTGCTATGAACAATTTTTACTTATTAGATACAATCTAACAAAAAGTAAGTACTTATTTCTGCAAGTGCCTTGCAATTCAATATAATTATTTTCAGTCAAACTTCATCTGCCTGTAAAAACAGTTTTGGGAAATTATAATAAATCAACAACTTAGAGGGTATAGTATTTCCCACTATTATGAGGAGGAAAGTAAGAAATCAAAATAATTACTACCTTTTATTGTGCAAGAATTAAGGCTAAAAAATATGAAACCCCATTTTTTTATGATATAGAATCTATATAGTGAAAAGGTGCAATCAAATTAAATTGAGTTTAATTAATGAACAAGACCATTTGTTTGATGTGAACAAGTCTGTTAAATAAGTGAAAGCATACAGGAAACATTTGTTTCTATATTGTGATAGAGAAGAATAGACTTAATTTGTTAACAAATAGTTTTCATTTTGTACATCTATCCATAAATATAATATTGTGAGCACTAGAATTTCAGAGGGTTCCCCACATTGGACCCTTTTAAGACATATATAAATAATGTTAAATAGTAATACTAATATATACTAAATTGCTGAAATTCAATAAGAAAATTAGTCATTTCTAATGTTTATATCCAGGTCACCATTTGTGAAAGCTACTGTTTCACTATGATAAATGTTAAAATGGGATATTATCTAATTTATTTACCTAAAATGCCAGAATAAGTCACCTGAATTTTATAAGCTTTAAGACAGATTTTGAGTGTTTAATATCTTTAACTCAAAGAGAAAGCTCTTTTAAAACAAAAAAAGTGCCACTTCATCCATTCAACAAATAGTTCCTACATGCCCATTATATAGTACATACTTTTCCAAGCTGAGATAATGAGAATTAACATTTATTGTGCAATTTCAATTAAAAAGGCACCTATGTAAGCACTTATATTAAATCCTCACTATAATTTTCTAATTATTCCAGTTTTACTAATGAGAAGATTGCGGTAGGCACAACTAATATCTTGCTAAAGTCACACAGCTAGAAAGTGGCAGAGCTGACCTTTGAATCTTGGAAATTATTTTGTATAAAGTTACTTTTCTTCTTTTTATTGAACTTATTGTGGTGATAATGGTTAATAAAAGCAGACATAATTCTACACATCATCTGTACACTGTATTGTGTGTGCACCACCCCAAGTCAAGTCTCCATCCATCACCATTTATCCCCCCATACCCTCATCCACCTCCTTCCACACACCCTCGCCCTGCCATCACCATACTGTTGTCCATGTCCGAGTTGTTGTTTCTTTTTCTCTTTTGCTCAATCCCTCACTTTCAGCACAGATTTAAAAAACTGCTCTTTGTTGACTTTATAAAATTATATTTGAAGATTTGATAAAAATAATCATTTATCTGAAACCAGAAAAAGAAAAACACAGAAAGAACATCATGTTTCAGAATGTGGAGTAGATGAGAGCCCAAACATGAAGGAGGGTCACATTTCAACCTTTCAAGCTGTTCTACGTTTCATATTTGGATGATTCTATTTACTGGTTTAGAAAATCAAAGGACAATACAAGGGGCCTGACTCACAGCTGAAAAGAAAAAGAAAAAGAAAAAAGCAAGCCACCTCTAAGTGTTCATGATTTCAAAAGAAGGGCAAGTGGGGTAAAAGGAAGAGGACAAAAGAAGAGAAACTTGCAAGGAAGAACAAAGAAGGAGAAATTATCAGTGTGTGAGTAGCTTCCAATTATTCTTTTAACTGCATTGACAACAGATGATTTGACAAACCAAACTCATTCAGTTCCCAAGTTTCTCAGTTAAAATACTTTTCCTATAAATAAAAAACTCATTTATTCAATAGGTAAGTTGGGAAGGAAGAGCTCATTTGTGTGACAAATGATTTATTGATTCTTCTAAATCACCAGGTATAGATCAAATTTGTATAGAATGTACATCCTATATAATAAAAGCCTAATATGCTAAGTGTCCGGCTATTCGTTCAACCGTTTGACCAGTTGCTATGATGTGCACTGACCACCAGAGGGCAGAAGCTCCAACCAGTAGGTTAGCTTGCTGGGGTCCAGCCTATCAGGACTGGGGGAGGTGGGCCAGACACGCCCTGGAGCCCTCCCACTGTCCCTCCCTGGCTCTGATCATGCAATGGTGGGGGTCCCTCAACCTAGCCTGCACCCTCTCACAATCCAGGACCCGAAGGGGATGTCAGAGAGCTGGTTTGGGCCCAATCCCCACAGGCCTTGTCGAGGGACCCCCCACCAGTGCACGAATCCGTGCATCAGGCTTCTAGTAAATTGATAAAAACGAAAATGATACAATTTTAAAATACTTCATCTATTAAAAAGCATAAAGTACTCTGTTCATCATCAAATGGCAAAGATAATAAAGACTTCTCCAAATAGAAAGCAGGATGGCTTCCATAGGGCTTTGAAAGTACTCATGGAAAGCTTGTAGCCCATTTTTCAATGGGGAAAAATTCATAAAAGATGATAAGGCTAATCATCAATGGCTTAATTATATGTTTATTTTAGCTAATTATCAATGACTTAATCAGGCCTTTGTCAGCAGAAGTATGAATATTTGCAATAAAATAGTTAATAATATTATAATATGGTCATTACCCCAATGACAAAAGTTTATATTTTCTCTTAAATGTTTGAGTGATTGAGAAAACAATATACATTTCAGTAGAGAAAAAAGAAGAGGTATAGCAGGTTCTAAGAATTTAGGAATATTTTGAGTCAATGATACTATTTTGGGGTTATATCTAATTTTGTATTGAAATCTATGGCATTATTTTTCTTTAAGATGAAAATATCTCTGTCTTATTATGTATTCCTCTCATGACCTGGTCAATTTCTATTCTCTTGTATATGCAACAAAAAGGGATAACTAGAACAAAAAGAAAAATTATATGAAAGTAAAGAAGTAGAAAAATGGGGATTGTTTTTCCCCACAGATAACTTAAAAAGCAATAGAATAGATGAAGGTGACAGGAAGGTATTAAATGGGGTAAATTTAACTTGGTTTTGTGGGGGGGAAGCATTAAAGCTAATGGAAAGAATAGCATATGTTAGCTCCTATAGCAAGTCTCCAAGGCAGGGACATCTGTGCAGTCCATTCTGGAATCTCTAAAAGAGTGGTCAGTAGAGAGAGGCATCAAGTGATTGACAGTGAGATCAAGACAGAGGACGAGGCAGGGTATTTGTTACCCAAAATTATAATCAAAATTTATAATTAGCATTTCTTCACTGGGCAATTTTTATAAACTTCATTGATTCAATATATGTCATTCTGGCAGAGATTACATTGAATTTTACTTTGGCAATTTGTGAGCAATTGTCAAATATCATTTTTCAGGTAATGCTTACCCAATTAAGAGACACCCACTTCCTAAAATAATGCATCTTCAATGAAAGCCAAATCTGGCTAATGTTTATATAGCCAATAAGCAACCATATATATCTGCTTATTGAAATAGATCCCTAACAATTTTTCTTCCTTTGTATAGTTTAAATTACTATACATACGTATAGAAGAAACCATATTTCCTAAAACACACAAGAAATTTCAAACTAGTTTTCTTCAATTTGTCCAAATCAGATAAATCAGTTAATTTATAATCATTATATCTAGGGACACTTAAAATTTTTTTAATATATTTTACTTTCACAAAAACAGACATATCACTCATTGAAACAGAATAGAGAGTCCAGAGATAAATCCAAGCTTACATGGTTAATTAATACATGACAAAGGATACAAGAATATAAAGTGGGGAAATGACAGTTTCTTCAATAAATGGTGTTGGGAAAACTGGACAGATAATGTGAAAAAAGTGGAACTGGACCACTATTTTATACCATATACAAAAATAAATTCAAAATGGATTAAAAACTTAAATGTAAGACCTAAAACTATAACAGTCCTAGAAGAAATCATAGGCAATAATCTCTTGGCATCTGTCTTAGTAATATTTTCTTTGATATGCCTGCTTGGACAAGAGCAACAAAAACAAAAACAAACAAATGGGACAACATCAAACTAAAAGGTTTCTGAACAATGAAGGAAACCATTAACAAAATGAAAAGATAACCTACTGAATGAGAGACGATATTCACAAATGATATATACAATAAAGAACCCATATAACTAAGCATAAGAAACACACCAATTCAATTAAAAAAATGGGCAGAGGACCTTAATAGACACTTCTCCAAAGACATACAGATGGCCAACAGACAAATGAAAAGATACTCAACACACTAATTGTCAGGGAAATGCTAGTCATAACCACAATGAGATATCCCCTCCCACCTGTTAAAAAGACTATTATCAAAAAGTCAACAGTAACAAGAGTAGAGAAAAGCACTTGTTATGCACTGTTGGTGGGAATGTAAATTAGTGCAGCCACTATATAAATCCATGTAGCAGTTCACTAAAAATTTATAAACAGGACTGCCTTACAAACCAGAAATTCCACTTCTGAATATTCATCTGAAGAAACCAAAAATACTAATGCGGAAATATAAATATACCCCTATGTTCACTGCAGTGTTATTTACAATATTCAAGATATGGAATCAACCTAGGTGTTCATCAAGACATAAATTAAAAAGATGTGATGTCTCACACACACACTGTAAAATATATTTACATATCAATGCATGCATGTATGTATAAATGTATGTATGTGTATAGAGATCCATATAAGCAATTCATTTTGGAAAGGCAGTTTACCAAAGGTTTCAGGGAATTGGCAAGATGTCAGAGCTCAAATTTTTTTAAAGGTGCTTATTTAAATTTTTTTATTCATGTACTAAAAGTGGAAAATCTGGCAAAATTGATCTCAAAAATAGATTCTTGTCTATTTTCCTTCCATATTCTTCCATGAATTAGGCTTGAAATTTAGAGAACCGGATACAAATAGAATGTCTTCCTTGCATCACTCATTAGCGCCAGGTATCTGCAATGTAGGAGTGCAGTGCATGTTTATGTTTTACTTGCCTTGAAGTATATTCTGTGAATTCCTCTTTTCATTCACAAGGATGAAAGACAGTGAATGGATGCCCCTAAGCACTCTGGTTATCTCTGCAGAAGTGGCGCTCTATTGATGTTGCTACAAAAACCGAAATACCTCTCTCTGTATTTTTACTTTTCATTATTTTCTGGGTTTTTTTTTTTCTATTACCGTGGGTCCAATCACTGATGTTATAGCTTCTCAATATATATGTAAATAGCTTGCACAATACTGCCTTACAAAATTTTTAAGTTCCTTTGCATTCTTTCTGGTACTTTAAACCTATATTTCCAATTCCTTTGTAAATTCCCTAAAAGAAGGGTTTGTCTCCCTCCTGCTCCATTATCTAGTAGGTGCTCTGAATCTAAAGATATTACATCAGTGGTTCTCAACCTTGGCTGCACATTAGAATCATGAGGCCCAGAAATCAGGATTTTAAAAAGATTCCCAGGTGATTCTAATGTGCAGCCAAGGTTGAGAGCCACTGTATTAGATACTGTAACTAAATTTCTTCATATGACCTTCTAAAATTACTCAACACAAAAAAGAAACATTTATTTTAGTATGAAGAGTAATCCAACTCCGTCCCAATTACTTCTTTACTGGCTTAAGCTTCCCTTTGTTAATTCAGCAGGCAATTTGTTGAATGCCAACTAACTACAGAACGCTATGCTAGGCACTGGGTATATAAACAATAACCATGTTTGACTTCAAGAATCTGAGTACAGAGGGAGAGGCTAGCAATGGGGGGAAAAAGAGAGAGAGAAGGAAACAAGGGAGGGAGGGAGGGAGGGAGGGAGGGGGGAGGGAGGGAGGACTATAACCTAATGTAGTAATTGCTGAAAGAAGTACCCCCAGATTCAGAAAACCACATTGGATTGAGGGGTTCAGGAAATACTTCCTAGACAGAGCTGCATCTTGAAGAAAGAAGAGCTAAACCAGACATTCCAGGCAGCAGTAACAGCCTGACCAATGGCAGTATGCATTTCAAGTTAAGCTTCTTGATTGAAAATTTTCCTCCTGATTTTTAACATCTGGGTACCTAGATTTCTTACTGCTTCTAATAGCTTTGGAGATAAAACAATAGCACTTTTTATGACTTCTTTATAAAAGAACACAATGGAACTGTCAATCCAAATGAAATATACAATTTATATAATTTTGATTTAAAAGGATGCTGTATTTGTATATAATTTGTCCAATATGATAGCCCTATAACTCAAGAATTGTTTTTTTTTTCTCATACAGCAAATAGCAATTTTATTGCAAGTTTTCCTTAAAAATCTTAATATTTTTAAAAGGTTAACAAAAAGCGTAAGAAAATATAGTGATATGTGTTATCCTCTGCATTTTGAAGCTACATTCTGTTTCAGGGAACCATGTACGAGCAAAACTTCTCACAAATGCACAGCAAATTGTACCCTAAAGTTTTTTTGGGGGAAATCATACAAGTTTTCTAACGCAAACTGATAATTTAGGCAACAGTTGACCAAAATATAGAAGGCTTTACAGTGACTGATCTGGCATAATCTCTGATGAAAGGAGGCGATAGCTTATGAAGTGTGGCATTCCGAGAAGTTCCAAGGACGAGAGAGGTTGAATACGAGGTAGTGAGCACTACAGGGAACCAAGAGGAAGGAAATGAGCCTAGAGCACCCCGATGGGATCCTAGAGCACCCCGATGGGAACCGGGGATCTAGAGGACAATTAGATTCCAAATTTGGAGATAAAACCAAAGGAAAGAAGAGAAGTTCCAGAAAATCTGCCTCAGAAACAAAAGGCTTTAGGGTAGGAATATGGAGGGGTCCCATAAATGAGCTTTATATCACCTATAAATGGTATGTAATTTGTGTTTATTCTCTCTCTCCTACACACACACACACACACACACACACACCACACTTTTCTGGTAAGAATTTTTTTTTTTTTAATGCATACTCTCAAAGAAGTTCTTGAAGTTTTAAGTCCCACCGATTCTGGACAAATATAATAAACATTAAATTTCATTGGTAAATCCAATTTGGTTTGCTTGCTCTGTAGAATGTACCTGCTAGTTGCTATAGTAAGCATCCTTTTTTGCTTACCACCTGCAGAATTATTGAGGAGACTCAAAATGATATAGTAACAGCATACTTAGGCAGACCTCATGAGAAAACATGAGTAACTGAACTCCTGATAATGCAAAGGAAATCCTCTGTAATTATGAAAGGGAGATGTTTTTAGAACTATTAAATTGTCATTTCCCATAATTGAGACTACATCCCAGTGGTAGTAACAATGGTTCCACTTCTTATTAAACCAGTATGTCACGGCACCTCTACAACATGCTGCCCTTTAAAGGAACTGCCTTAATCCAATGAAAGTTATGGTTAAACTAATTCTTATACCCTCTGCTTCTGAGGCTATAGTCATAGCTTTCAAATTTTAGGATTTTATTTTAAATGCACACAAATAATTGTTATGAATAGTTTGCCTCCCTACACACACACACACACACACACACACACACACACACACACACACACACACACATCCTGCCAAATTTAAGTGTTGAAGTCTTAACCCCCAAGTATCTCAAAGTGTGACTTTATTTGAAACTTTCATCTTTACAGAAGTAATCAGCTAAAGTTGAGGTCACTAGGGTAAAACCTAAACCTCTTAACATGGGTAATTTTGGAAGCAGAAACACAAAAAGAAGGAAGACAATGTGAAGCAAGGGGAGAAAATGGCATTCTAGATGCCACCGAGAGAATTGAAACAGATCTTTCCTGCCCAGCTCTCAGTAGGAACCAGCACTGCTGACACCTTGATCTTGAACTTCCAGCCTCCAGAATAGTGAGACGATACATATCTGTGTTTAAGACACTCAGTCTGTGGGACTTCGTTATGGCAGACCTATCAAACAAACGAATTCAATAATAGTAATGATGATAAAGCTATCAAAGTGCACTAATGTCCTGTTGCTGCTGTTACAAATTACCACAAACTTCATGGCTTAAACGATACAAATCCATTTCTTAAGGTTTCAAAAGTCAGAAGTCTCACTGGACTAAAGTCCAGGTGTGAGCAGGGCTGCTTTCCCACTGGAGGCCATGGGGGAGATTCCTTTCCTTGTCTTTTGTAGCTTCTAGATGCTTCCCGGATGCCTTAGTGCATGGCCCCATCATTCTGACCTCTGCTTCCATCACCACATCTCTGACTGACCTGCACCCTTCCTTATAATGTCCCTCATAATCACCTTGTGTCCTCAAGATATTTCAGGATAATCACTCCATATCAGGATATTTAATCTCATCTGCCAAATCCCCTTTGCCATGTAGTGTAACATATGCAGGGGTTCCATGCATTCGGATAAGAACAACTCTGGGAAGCCATGTTTCTGCCTATCACAGATACACTGATTAACATGCAGAAGCATCCAGCTAAACACTTGACCTTAATTTTCTCATTTAATCTTCCCAGTCATTTTAAGAGATACCATTATTATGCCTATTTTATCTAAGGATTTAAAGCTTTGCATATTTATTCAATGAATGATTCTGCTCTAAGTCCTTCCTAAATTATGTAATTAAATATTTTTTGTTGTCTTTATTATCCACATATATAACTTTTTTACAGAACAATAATGACTCCAAGTCTTTTAGTTCTTGGATTTCATTTGTTATCTTATATTCAGTCAAGTCTCCTAGAGATGGACAGGCAGAACCTGGGCAATGGGTGTGATATTCAAATTGAACTGAAACTGGATGGGGAAGAAACAAAATGGTGCATACAATGCAGGGATATCCTCGGCTTCTACAAAAGTATAGTTAGGGCTGCTGCATATGGGCACCCAGTCAAGGGGTCCATGGAAGAGCCCTGTAAGTCCTGCAGACATGACCACTTTGCATAAAGGTGGTCCATGAGCTAGCAGCAGCAGCGAGTGGAGGGACAGTCTCTGCTCACCACCATTACAGATGTCCCCAGCATTACAGATTACTGTATGAATCTATGATGAAGATGAGACATTGGCATTTTTTCAAGACATCCCAACTAGTGGCATTTTTCAATAAAATCTACTGTATAGGTAAAATTGTTTGCTCTTTTCAAGAAACTAGAGGGGCACTTATTTAACAAAGCACTAGTTTCCATTGAATCTTCTTGGCACTGAAGGACAAGGGAACTATTGATCTATGGCCTGATCAATTTGAGAGTAGAGGCAGAAAGTGAAATCTTCAGGTGATGCACCTGGAGGGGCATAGCTAAAAATTCCCAGGAAACAGAGACTTGGGGAACTGGTGGTTAATGGCACCTTTTTTTTTTTTAATAACATGATAACCATTTTCTGAGTGCTTCTCACATATTAATTTTATCCTCCTCCTCATCATCACCCTGTTCATGCAATATTCTCTAATTAAATACCACAGGAGAAACACTTGCAGTTACTCAAGTTGGGTTTAATTCTTTTGTCGTAGCAAGGCAGACCCATGGAGATCCATGGGGCATCTCAGAGAATTCTAGGAAGGAGTGACCATAGGATTTGGGCATTTGTAAGGGAATTTAGAAGAGGGTTTCAGAAAGCAGGGGTTCACTCTGGGTTGGGTGCTGTCAGTAAGCAGGGTATATTCTATCATTGGGTATATTAATAAGTCTCTTTTAGAAGGCAGGAAGACTACAAGGCTGATGAAGCAACAAGCACTCACATCAGCAGGTATTTCGTATTTCACCAATGACCTGTCCTTTCGTCTGTACTTAGACAAAATTACCACCTGGTCTTAGGTGCACCTTCTGATGGTCTCAGGATGACATTGTCTGATGTTTCTGTTCTCTGAGGTTTTTAAATGTCCATCAGGAGAATATAAGTCCTGGCTGTGAGGACCAGGCCAGTTTCCAAATATCAGGGAAACTTTCCTATTCCTTTATCCCCATATTACAGAGAAAGGAAGGGAGGCACGGGAATTACAGAAACTCAAAGGCCATACAGCTGTTCAGTAGAAAGCTCTCTGGCTTTATCTCCTACACTTTGCCCTTCAGATTCCTTCATTCCAACCACAAAGATGGCCTTGCTATCACTCAAACTCCCATACTCATAACTCAGTGCTTTTGCATTTGCTTTCTCCTCTAACTAGAAACCTCTTTATTGAAATACATGTAAGGTTCCTTCCCTCCTTTTTACCTATGATATACTCAAAGGCTGCATTCTCAGAGGGGACTTATGTGATCATCTAAAGCAATTTGGCATGCCTTCTTCCTCTCATTAACTTTATCTTTTTTTCTTCTTCATTGCAACAATCTACCCAAGTTATATTAATGTTTGCTTATATGTTCTGTCTTCATTAGAATGTAAGTAGCATGAGGTCATGATACTATTCATGGTGCCGCCTCTGGTATCCCTCATACTTTTGTATCAGTTGCTCAATAAATAGCTATTGAATGAATTAAATAATGGCATTATTTCAAAAACAATCTAGCTTGTTTTAAACTATCCTTTCATGACTTCCTAAGTTCAGTGTACAGAGTTACAATTTATAAAATTCTAGCAAATTTTTATGATTTTAACAAATCATGAGAGAACACATCATACATAGTCTAGCAATCTTAAGTTTTCCCTTGGCTATCAATTCAACTTCTAGACCTCAAAATACAACCATAGATTAAATATCTGTCATTTTTTAAAATATGTTTTATTGATTTTAGAGAGGAGAGGAGAGAGAGAGAGAGAGATAGAAACATCAATGGTGAGAAAGAATCATTGATCGGCTGCCTCCTGCGTGGTCCCCACTGAGGATCAAGCCCACAACCCAGGCATGTTCCCTTGATTGGAATCAAACCTGGGACCCTTCAGTCTGTAGGCCGATGCTCTATCCACTGAGCCAAACCAGATAGGGCTATCTGCCATTTTTTTTAAAAGAACAGAGATTATACATACTTAAGTACAATAACATAAAGCCAGAACATTACCCAGCACCTAGCTGCACTGACCCATCCCAAATTAAATTATGAGCAAAAGAACATTAGTTCTCTGAAGCCCAAAGAAAGACAAAAACAAAATATCAACTCCTGATTTTCATGCTTAAGGATATTTAAATGGTAAAAACCCACAATTACAAAAAATACACTGACAAGTATGCATAAGAAGTTATTGTTTCCTTTCTTACTTATTTTTGGTATCACTAACCTTAACCCTTCACATGTTCTTATATCCACATCCTCTCTGTAGTTTCATTACTGACAAACAGCAGGTGCCCAACCTTTAACTTTGGGCTGTCATATGACTTGCTTTGACCAACAGCAGAAGTGACAATGTGCTGGTTCTGAACATAGAACACAAGAAGTTGTATGGGTCTTTGAGAGTTCTTTTGCTCCTTGGTCATCCCAATGATTAGAGCAGGTTGTGACTAGCCTGATGGTCCAAGAATAGAGAAAGGTATGTGAACAGAGTAACTCCAACCAGCCCACAGAGCAGTGGTGACACATAGAGTCTTCTAGCCACAAAATCCTGAGCTGAGCCCAGCCCAGCAAAGCCCCAGATATTTGAAGGGTAATAAATGATCATTGTTTTAGGTCACTGAGTTTTGAGGTAGTTTGTTATGCGTTAATAATAAACACCATAATCTTATTTCTAAAATATCCCTTTAAACTTCCTAAAGGAGATTTCTCCATAATAAGTCAGAAAAAGTTAACCAAGAACTATGAAATGATTTCCTAACAAAATTTAGGTCAAAATAGTCAGCATGAGAAAAATGACACCTTTTTTAAAAAAAATAAAAATGCATAGAAAGAATTGCTAATGAATTATCTTCTTAGAAAACTATGAATGTTATACTGAAATGCTTTCTTGATAAGGAAGTCTGAACAAAACACAACAGGAAAAAAAGGGAATAGAAGACTTGTGATATTCATTGATACTAGCATTTTATTATTCCACAAAGAATTTTAGCATACAATAGCCATATAAAACTATAGTTTGTCTAAAAGAAATGAATTCCCAGAATAATGCAAGATATCTTTGAAAATGTAATGAAGAGAAGCATACAATTTATCAGACTGTAAATAAGAGATCATCTGAAAACCCGTGAGAACAATAACAGAAACTAGTCTTCAGCCAAAATTGCTTAGCAGAATCAACCTAACATTACCCTTAGGGTACATTAAAAGACAATATACAGGAAGTATCTAGACACAGAACTTTTATTAGAGTTTGTCATAAAACATTGATTAAAAAACTTGTTTGACTATGATATCAGGATCATTGATTTGAGGTCCAATAGTTCATGAGTCATTAAGACACTAATAAATCAAAGGGTTGTGAAGGTAATTTGCTGAAAATCCCATTTGTTCTTGTTAAGTATAAATAGAATGAAAGAAATTAGCCTTCTATGTGCATATTGAACATATTTCTTAAAGAGAGGTTTCAATTTTCAGGACTTTGAAATTAATCCCTACTCATTATTACACCTATTTCCCCAAAAGAATCATCAGACATATAGCTGGACATTAGCTCTTCCTATAGTCTGGCAGGAGGACATCATAAAACTTAATTCAGAAATAGCCAGCTCAGTTTCAGGTGGCATATTTCAACACATAAGAATTCAAAAGGTCAATAATATGGACATTGATTATTTGTATTTCAAATGTTCCTAATTCACTACATAGCTTTCTCTCCTATCATAACTGATATTTCTGTTTCCAGCAAAAACTCATTCACACAGGATTTAGTAACAGGTAATTTTTACTGAGCATTCACAGTAAGCCAGGTATCACCATAGGCATTTTACCAGAATTACTAGTAACTCCTTTAAGCTTTATAACCACCCTATACTAGCAAAAGATTCCATTGGTATCTCCATTTTACAGATTAGAGAAATGAGGATTAGTTTGCTAACCCATAATAGGAGAACCAGGATAATATATCAGGCGGACTGACTCTCTTAACTGTTTTATTTTTCAAACTCAAAAAAATTGAAAAATAAAATGGTTGTTACCAGATTTCATCTTAGAGAGAGACCACTTTGATTTGATAAATACCTTGAAAAATTGTTATTTGGACGCTGAGATAATTAGTTTAGAACTGGTTTTTGTAGCAAAGGAAAAAAAAATCTGTCATCAACTTCATTTAAATATGGAGGGACCTGGAGAGTATTATGCTAAGCAAAAGAAGCGAGTTAGAAAAAGACAAGTATCACATACTCTCACTGATATGTGGAATCCAATAAACAAAATAAACAAATGAACATAATAGATCCAGAGACATAGAAGCATGGAACAGACTGATGAATATCAAAGGGAAGGCGGGGGGGGGGGGGAGAAATTAACCAAAGAACTTATATGCATAACCCATGGACACAGAACATAGTGTGGTGAAGGCCTGCGGGGGGGGGGGGGGCTGTGGGGGGGGGTTGGAGAGTATGGGATGGAAGGGGTCATGGGGGAAATAGAGGGGACATCAGTAATACTTTCAACAATAAAAATAAATTTTTTAAAAGTATGGAATACATGTCAATATAATTTTGGAGAGCTGAGTCTAGACACTTATTTAGCAGAAAAGTAAAAATCATTTTTCCAAAGAGATGTCTGATATTCCATTTTAAGCTGTTTGACTTTGTGTTATGAAAACCCCCTACCCTTCCATATTTTCAACAATTTGGCTACATTCACCAGCCTTTATGTGCGTGATATTTTGTTTGCTTTGTGCATTGTGGATGTCTGGTAATCAAAGGTCCAGGTCAATGTTAAATAAATTCCCTAAAACAGAAACTAAAATGTGGCAGTGATCATGACAATGTTAGGTTTCTGGAAATCCACAGCGATCTTAAGAACTTTCTTAAAATCTTGGACTTTCCTCAGGACATGAAATGTGGGAGGAGGAATGGGAAATATTTTTAATTGAATATCCAAAGAGTGGCTAATCTCAGCTGCTATGTCACACATTCGTTTTTCACTGTATATCCTCATACGTGATAAATCTACTAGCCATCGTATCTAAGCCTCCAAGAGCATCCCGGCTCCTGGGAGCAGGCACCTCACTCTGTACCCAGATACTTGAAAGCCGTGGCTTTCTCTCGGGTCCTCTGCCTCATGACTTAATTCCTCTCCCCTCCCTCCAACCTCCCTCTCTCCACTTTCTTTATCTCCACCACTGAACCAACTCTAAATTATCCAGTGCCCTGCCATGGCCATGACTCAAGGTTCCCTGTGTCAACACCATCTGCTGTAGGGTTCTGTTCCCACAAATAATTGAGATGATTAGGAAAATACAGTATCCAGTGAAGTCACACCTACTACAAGAAACATGAAAAACTGGGACAGATTGGAGCTCTCCACATTTCAGCTGAAAGCAACAGTGTGGGAGGAGCAGCCCTCTCTAGTAACAGCTGCCCCTTCACACAAATTGGAATTTAGATCCTGGCAGCACAGTTGTAGAGAAAAAAAATTAAAGTGCTGACTGACGGTAAATCTAAATACAATGAACTACCACTGAGTTCAGTGAGGGATAAAGCAATTATTTTAAAACAGTAGTTTTATCCATTTTAAATAAAACGTTTTTCAATAACATGAGAATGCTGTTTTCTTCTTTTCCCTTACCTTTCTCCCAAATCCTGATACCTACACACTTTGATAAACACTCTTGTATTAAATGAAGGCAGAATTAAATGCTTTTTACTATTTCCAAACTACAGATGTACATCCTCAGAAATAACATATGCCTCATACTCAACCCATTTGTTCAAATTTACCTTACAATAGTACTGTCAAATATGTAAACATGATACTGATATTGGAAAAAGGCCAATAGGTGGAAGAATGATTTAGAAGACCCCCCACACCCAGTCTGCAGAGCTTGTCTTTAAGGTAAACATCCTTCGGTAAAACAAAAATCCCATAAAATAATTAATTATAAAATTTATACCTGGATATTACAACTAATGTTATGTGCATATGGAAACATAAATGCAAAGCAAAAGTAAAATATAAAATACAAAGAATTTGAATTTTATTTTAACTTTACAAATACATATTTCAGCTTTATATTTTTCATGGTTCATCAATAGTTGTTCATAATTAAGAAAAAAATTCCATTCAAGACAGAAGTCCAGTTGCAGGGTATAAAACATATAATTTATAAAATAGGTAAGAAATTATAATTTTATATTAACTTTATATTGATTAAGGACAAATAATTAATTGCAGAGATCATCCCTAACACATTCACTGGACACCATCTCAGTTAGAGGGTGCCGTACCATTCATCCAGGATGTCATGCTCCAACTTCTGTTTTACCTTCAATGTCTCATTGGCTTGCAGCTTTGCCACTTCTTTCTAGAAAGCAATCTTAGGGGTCCAGATTTTTTCCCAGCACCACCACCAATTTTCCATATGCCCCCCTCATTTTACTCTGTCTACCTTTTTATCAGCAAACATTAATTTTCATGGAACGAAGACATGCTAGCATCCAAGTAAGTAACAAGAACACAGTGTAAGTTTTAACAAACATTTAAAGGTTGAGTATGGGGTAGCATAGTAGCTTTGGACCAATGAGTCCCAGAAACAAGAAGATTCCACATCCAGTCACCAGCTCCTTCCCCAGGCCTCCACTGTCTGCACACAGAATAGATTGTGGGTGCAGGAGACCTGAGAGAGCCCTTGCCTAATGTCTCGTGAAAGGCCTGACAAGGTTTAACGATGAAGGAAGAATACCTGTGGAAGCACACCGTAGCTCCAGACCCTGCATGGGCACAAGGTGGACTGACTACCACTGGGGGGCAGTCAAGATGCCTGCTCATTCCCCAGATCCTGCACTCCTACAAGAAAGGATCTGTCTGCTGCTGGAAGAGACCATAATACATGCTTATGAGTCAGATGAGACCCTATTCTAAACAAGGACAAAAAAATGACCCCACAGAAGGAAGGCCCACACCCTTCAGCCAGTCCTTGACTTTATACCAGACTAAGAATTGATGCCTCTGGGAGAGAAGAAAGAAACCAGCCTACCTACCTTAAACTGACAGTAAGCAAAACCCTTTTGCCATTAATACAGGAGAGCAAGGCACCTACTTGCACCAGGTCCTGCATAGATACCATGCAGAGCAGTATTACCATGCAAAGAATTGTGAAACCTTCAATTGTGCCTTAGGCATTGCACAAACACGAGGCAAGTGTAGCTATTGTGCAAGGGTGAGGGGCAGAAGAAAGCTTGCTCTGGACTCCTCACTGACTAGCAGGGAGAGGTTATTTGTTACTAGATGAGGGGAAGCAGTGGTGAGAAACCTGCAGTCCAGAGGTTCAGAAAGAGGGACTGCTGAAAACAGAGAAGGAATACTGATGAAAACTGCAGTAGTGCAGACATCACCTGCAGTAAAAGTAGCCGAGGTCCAACACTGACAGAATTTGAAAGAATTTGAAGATGCTGATGCACTGAGAGTACATATCCAACTGTATATTATCTACAATCAATCCATTATAAATATAAAGATACAGAGAGGTTAAAGGTACAATAATGAAATAAGATAATAGATAATGTCATGGAGATACTTCAAAATAAATCTGAGTTTCTAGATTATACAAAGTATATTTCAAAGATCAAGAAGGAAATTTCATAATAAATGGTCAACAGAACTTCAAATACAGAGAGCAAAAATTATTAGAATGGAAGAGAAAAAAAGAAAGAAGCCACACTTAGCAATGGAAATTTTATCATGTTTAGTTTGGTTATTGACAGAACAAAGAGAGAGAAAATCAGCAGGGCTGAAACACTATCAATAGGATGTACAATCTTTCCCAGTGCAAAGAGAAAACTTAGCAAGATAAACCCTATCCTGGACCATAAAACATGTTTCAATAAACTTAAGAGGATTGAAATCACACAACCTATTTTCTCTGAACATAAAGGGATTAAGTTAGGAATCAATAACAGAAAGATATATAGAAATATCTCCAAATATTCAAAGATGAACAAAGCATGTCTAAATATTCATGTCTAATTAACACATGATTAAAAGGGAAAAATCATAAGACAAATTACAACACTTTTTTTAACCAAATGAAAATTAAAACACAACATATTAATCTACCCTGGAAATGGCTTGCAATTATTTACAGTTAATATACTTACAATTTGACCCAGTAATCCCTCTCTCAGATTTACCCAAATGACAAAGTTATTATATAAACTTTAAAAAATATTCATGGCCACCTCTGCGGCAGCCCTAAGGACCCCTCGGGGAATGTCTAACTGCCGGCGTAGGCCTGGATCCCGGCCAAAGTAGCAAGGTAGGTGCTAGCAGGGGTCCCCCCAATTGCCCTGTTGGTCGCCCCACAGATTGGTCCTGATTGTCGGCCTGGCATAGGGGCCCTAACCATGCAAGAATTTTGTGCACCAGGCCTCTAATATATATCCTATCTAATAATAGACAAACATGGTAATTAACCATACCTCCAACATGCTTCCCATTGGCTAATCAGGGCGATATGCAAATTAACGGCCAACCAAGATGGCGGCCGGCAGCCAGGCAGCTGAAGCGAACAGGAGGCTTGCTTGTTCCAGTGATGGAGGAAGCCAAGGTTCCCCGCCTGCCACTGCCGGTCTCTGAGCTGCACTCTAAAAAACAATGTTGCAATTATAGAAGCTAAACAAACCCCAGAAACAGCCAGCCGGACCTCAGAGCTGGAGCTGCAACAGTGTTTCAATTATAGAAGCCAAACAAACCCAGATACCTGCTTTCACCAGCCAAGGTCTCAGAGCTGGAGCCGAGCCTCAGAGTTAAAGCCGGCTCTCAGCTCCAGTGACAGCCATAGATGGTAAATAAATCCCAGAATAAAAAAAAAAAGAAGAAAAAAAGGAGAGGATGGGAGCTTCAGTCACCAGCCAGCCTGAAAACGGCCCTCAGCCCCTCATCGAGACTGGCCAGGCACCCCAGTGGAGACCCCCACCCTGAAGGGGGTGTGACCAGCTGCAAACAGCCATCATCCCCTCATCCAGGCTGGCCAGGCACCCCAGCGGGACCCCCACCCTGATCTGGGACACCCTTCAGGGCAAACCAGCCGGCCCCCATCCATGCACCAGGCCTCTATTCTATATAGTAAAAGGGTAATATGCAAACTGACCCTAACAGCAGAAAGACTGGGAATGACTGGTCACTATGACACACACTGACCACCAGGGGGCAGACGCTCAATGCAGGAGCTGCCCTCTGGTGGTCAGGGTGCTCTCACATGGGAGGAGCTCTGCTCAGCCACAAGCCAGGCTGATGGCTGCCAGTACAGCGGTGGTGGTGGGAGCCTCTCCTGCCTCCTCAGCAGTGCTAAGGATGTCCGACTGCAGCTTAGGTCTGCTCCCCACTGGCAAGTGGACATCCCCCGAGGGCTGCCGGGCTGCCAGAGGGATGTCTCATTGCCATCTTAGGCCCAATCCCCCCGGGGAGCGGGCCTAAGCCAGCAGGTGGTCATCCCCTGAGTGGTCCCAGACTGCGAGAGGGCACAGGCCAGGCTGAGGGACCCCCTTCCCCCCCGAGTGCACCAATTTCTGTGCACCGGGCCTCGTGTGTGTGTGTGTGTATATATGTATATATATATATATATATATATATATATATATATATATATATATATATATACATATATACACACACACACACACATATATATATATTTAATATATAATATGTGAAAACTTAAGCTGTTATTTAGGAGGTAAGTGAAATTATAAGGAAAGAGAAGATAAACTAGTATTGGAAATTCAAGTGTAAGAAATCTGTATTTCATTAATCTTAAATTTCTGCATAAATACCTGAAAGTTAACTCTCCTTAAAATTATTTGAAGGTTGTACTCTAATTTCTTAATTGCTTTTAATTAGAATAAAGAAACCTCAAATCAAAGTGGCAATACATTTGTATACATTATTTGAATAAAGTTAAAATAATTAAGAAACAGGAAGAAGTTAAGTTTTCATCACAAATTAGCTATCTCCATTTTCAAGTTCACTTAATGCATGTATGTTTCAAGGGTATACTTGAAAAATAAGCATGCTAAATGAAGTGAAGCTCCAAAAGGCCTTAAAACAAATATTCCTTTCCCATTGCCATTCAGAAGGGGCTGATCCAAACTGCATTACACCTGACTCTATCCCTGACACCTGGCTCAGCTGCAGCAAGATCTGTGAGTGGCTTTGCAAGACTCTTGACAATGCTTTCACTAAGTTGCTGATACAGCTTGTCTCCAGAAGAGTGTCTGATACTCATTTGTATCTGGCTTGCTTTTACTGTACATTATACATTTTAAAAAGTCTTATGTGCAAAGCTTTTCTTAATCCCTCCTAATATATCTGAATCAGATCATAAATGTCTGCAGCCAACCAAAGAAATATAGATTTAGAAAGTATATTTTACTCTTGAAAAGTAAGAATGTAAAAATGGGACTAAGATGAGTATCATTTGGTCTTATCAACACCATTATAAACTCTTCCTTGTTGATTATCATCAAAAAAAATAACAGCCCTAACCTGTTTGGCTCAGTGGGTAGAGCGTTGGCCTGCGGACTCAAGGGTCCCAGGTTTGATTCCAGTCAAGGGCATGTACCTTGGTTGCGGGCACATCCTCAGTGGGGGGCGTGCAGGAAGCAGCTGATCGATGTTTCTCTCTCATCGATGTTTGTAACTCTCTATCCCTCTCCCTTCCTCTCTGTAAAAAATCAATAAAATATATTTAAAAAAAAACAATAACAAAACATATTTCTGTGGAGATCCATGTCACCATCCCCAAAGCCAAACCAGATACCTTAGCTTGTGACCCTGCTAAGTGATAGCCCTGTCTGGGAATTTGGTTATAGAAGATGCTTCAGAGATTTCTGGAGAGAAAAATGAATGCAAGATTAATTGAATCTATAGCCTCTTTTTCAAGAAAATGTGGATTCATGATGTTCCTAATCAAATCAGTCCAAACCCATCTCCAAAAGACCAAATTTCCAAATAGAAGCAGAAGTGCCAAAACCCACATTTAGTTGAGATAATCCTTTATAATAAAAGAGAAACATGCAAACTGACTGTCCCTCCACTATGCTCAAGCCACGCCCCCATGCCATGCCCATAAGCCAATCAGGAATAAGTATGCAAATTAACCCAACTAAAATGGTGGCCACCACGGAGCTGGAGCGGGCAGGAGACTTGGGTTGCCCCTGGTGATGGAGGAAGCCAAGCTTCCCGCCTGCCCTGGCGGCCCTGGGCTCCGCTCAAGGCTACAAAGTTTTAATTATAGAAGATAAATAAATCCCAGGAAAAAAAAGAGAAAAAGGAGAGGCTAGGAACTTGGGTCGCCAGGGGGTGTGGCCAGCCTGAAAAAGGCCATCACCCCCTCACCCAGGCTGGCCAGGCACCCAAGCAGGACCCCCACCCTGATCTGGGACACCCTTCAGGGCAAACTAGCTGGTCCCCACCCAAGCACCAGGCCTCTATCTTATATAATAAAAGGGTAATAAGCAAATTGACCCTAACAACAGAATGACTGGGAATGACTGGTCACTATGACACACACTGACCACCAGGGGGCAGACACTCAATGCAGGAGCTGCCCCCTGGTGGTCAGTGTGCTCCCACAGGGGGAGCTCTGCTCAGCCACAAGCCAGGCTGAGGGCTGCCAGCACAGTGGTGGTGGCGGGAGCCTCTCCTGCCTCCTCAGCAGCACTAAGGATATCCGACTGCAGATTAGGCCTGCTCCCCGCTGGCAAGTGGACATCCCCTGAGGGCTCCCGGGCTGCCAGAGGCATGTCTGACTGCCAACTTGGGCCCAGGGTGCAGGCCTAAGCCAGGAGGTGGACATCCCCTGAGGGGTCCCAGGCTGCGAGAGGACACATGCCAGGCTGAGGGACCCCCCCCCCTCAGTGCAAAATTTTGTGCACCGGGCCTCTAGTGGCTAAATGTATTATCGACTGTTAAACCTTGCACATAATATTTACATAAGTCAAAAATGAAGAAAGGTGGTCATTTTTCTGTTTGTTTTTATTTGTTTTTTTCTTTTGTTTTTGAACCTTCTTTTAGGTCTCTTCTGGGTCTATGCTCTGAATCTCAGACTAATTCCACCTCATCTCTTTTTCAGTTCAATCTCCTAGAGCCATAGTTTAAATCTGACAACTGAGATTGCAGCCCACTCAAGTGCAGACATTGTACAGTCACAAACATAGGTTAGAAATTAAACGCAATTGATTAGTGACTCTAATGTAAAAGGTTGGATTAAAGGTAATTTATTCAGGCCTATAAAATATAGCCCTGAAATTGTCCCTTGATTTAAGATGGCCCAGAAAATATATTAGGAGCAACTAATAACACCTTTCACTTTTTTTATGGAAGACATGTCAGACTTCATATCATATGACCCATAGGTATGTTTTTGAATATATGAAATAATGAATATATGAATATATGAATTATTTGTATAGAATCCTCACAAAAATGAGTCCGAAAAGTTAAAGTTGCATTCAAGTTACATGAGGGAGTCAGTTGTTGCCTAACATTTCTAATTCATAGTCACAGAAATCATCGTTAAGTGTAAAAAATTTAAAAGAAAGATATGATCCACAAAATGCTCAATATCTTTCTGCACATGTGCAGTGGGTGTGGTCCTGCCAGAGGTGTCTTCAGGACTCGGACTCTGATGCCCCAGCTGTGACGTGTGTTGCTGCTGATGGTGCACAGGTGATTTCCTCTGTAGACACTGCCTTCCACCAAAGGCAGCTGCCTCACCCACGATTATACCCCATTCCTGGTGCCAGCACATCCAGACTAGTCAGTGTGTGAGACCAAAGGCCTGGCCCCTCAACTCAGTGATTCAGTTTCTAAGTGTCATCTTTAGCTCCACAGTTCCTCAAACAATTTACTGAGGCTTCTGTTGCAAGTTCATTCCCAGTCACCTTCTCCTGCTCAGTCCTTTTCCCTTCACCCCTAAAAGGTGTTCCTAAAAGGTGTCCCCAATAAAACTCCAGCACTCGAATCTCAGAATGTTTCCTGGGAGCCCAACCTATTAGAGTATCATGAAATTTAAAATAATAATAACTTTAAATGCAAATACAAATAACCATAATTATCACAGGGTGATGAAACCATACGCAATATTCCTTTTCTGTGCTTTGTGTACTTACTGTATATTCTATCCTAAACTCTGAATATTTTTGTAGCTCGATAGATAAATACTCTCTGTAGAAAAAACTCACAAATACAGGGGGAAATGACTGCATAATTACTTAAAAATGCAAAAAAAAAATCATGCAGAGGATTCAATCTATGGAAGGTACATGTTTAATAGTGAATGTTTGGCTTAGAAAGCAAAAGATATGATAAATGCTTTCAAATGATTATTATATGGGCATAGAATTATGTTTCTCTATTCCTCCAGAAGGCAAACTCTGTACCCAACCATGGAATTTGTTCAAAAGATATTAACTAACAAGCATAAAGCATTTCTCTCTCTGAAAATTCAGGATGCAAAAGAGGAAGCATAAAGTGGATTCATCTACTTGATGGATTAAAATCCTGCTTACAGTGGATGATCTTCTCAGAAATGTCTATGTATTCAAAGCAATACAATGGTATTTACTCCTTGCCTAAATACATAGGAAAATTATAAACAGGTACAGGTACAATGCAATTATGAAATATGCTCTTTATGTTGTTTAAGGATGCCACATTGATTTCATTAACAACTAAATCCATAGGTTGAAATTACACACTAAAAAAAATAGGTCAGGAAATGCTACATTGAAAAGGCAATGGACTCTATCTGTCACTAGATACACTATAGAGTACTCCCAACAATTATCTTTTTCATACATCCCATACTTAAGCATTTTTACTTTAATAACACACATATAATATTACAACTGATAACAGCTAGGAATAGCAAAGTCATCAGATAATGAGTGGATCATGAAAGAGCAAGAGAAGGTGAAATGATGCAAACAGCCCCCAGGAGCTGCTGATTTCACTGTCACCCAGGAACCTACACGGCAACTTTCAATTTCTGACCTTGGACGTACATATGCAAGTTGGAAATTCTGTCCAGTCATAGGTCAATTCTCATCAAATGGAAGAGATAAAAAAAATTACTTATTTTATTAAAAGCAAAAGTACCTGGACCTTTTATTTAACACACACAGAAAAATAAACATATCCTCTTGTCATAGCATTCTATAGTACTTTATCCAAAACACAGCCCTTCGCAGAAGCCACCCACTGGGACTCCCCACAAGACACATCAACTATAATTAAACAACTTAATTTTAACTCTTGCTGCATGGATTATTAAAGCTTCTTATCAAGCTCTGAGACAACTGAGCTGAGTAAAATTTCTTCCTTGGGACACTGGTAATTTCTCCTTGGAGGCATGTGGAGAGAAAACGAGGAGGGAGAGAGAGAGAGAATGCAAGCTCCTAGAAGAGAAAGGTTAAAAAAAAAAATGGTTCACGCAGTGAAATAAAAATGCATTCCTTTAATAATTAGGTAAGAATATAAAAGGTTTGAAGATCAAAACGATATTGTATGCATGATCTCTTTTCTAATAGTAGTCACAAATGAACAACTGTACATTGCTACAGCATTTTAAGAGAATAAAAGTTATTTCATATGATGACAATGAGGACAACAATATCATCCTTGGTCACTTTAAAGAACAATGTATGGCAAACAATGTACATCCAAAAAGCTTATAAAATATATGGGAGTTCAGGAGAAAAGAAATATGAAGACTGATCACTATATTTCTTATATTTTCCAAATGTATGTCAAGTAGTTCTTAAATTGAAATCTAAACCATTGCTGGAAATAAAGAGCTCAACATGAATGCCAGCCTGGATCTGCAAGAGTAATACTACCTAATTTCCACACATATTTGTAAATAATAGACAAACAGGGTAATTGACCGTACCTTCGCTACGCCTCCCATTGGCTAACTGGAGTGATATGCAAATGAACCACCAACAAAGATGGTGGTTAATTTGCATATGTAGGCTCCAAGTGGCGGAGCGAAGACTGAAGGCAAGCCGGAGCCGCGAAGACGGAGGACGGAAGGCGGCTCCGGCCTGAGTGAAGGCCTGGGTCCCGGGTGCCAGAGGAAAACCGGTGCCAGCAGCCAGGAGAAGGGAAGGCCTATTGCACGAATCTCTTCGTACAACAGGCCTCTAGTATTTGTATAAATGTATGTAACAAATAAGACATAAAATGTCTTCTTGCATAAATATGCATATAAAAAGATTTTCTAATTTATAACACAAGAATTCACTTTCTATTTTTCTCTTCAATGACTAATAATGTGGGGTTATTTCTCTCATTTTGGAAATTAAAACCAAAGCTTCACCTAGTACAGTGGGGCCTTGACTTACGAGTTTAATTTGTTCCGAGAGACCGAGCTTGTTAAGGAGCTCCTTAACTCAAATTACTCTATCAACTCAATGCAAAAAATCAGCGGAGAGACAGCTGGTATCTCAAAAAACTCGTTAGTTGGGACATTTGTAAGTCAAGGCCCCACTGTAGTTTTTGACTTACTCAAAGTTAGCTACATAGCAAGAGAACTAGCTTTAAACTAGAATAGCTTCTAATGATCCCAGCTAAAAAAGTTTAGAGTTGTACCTGCAGACAATCTCAGAAGAAACGCAATTAATTATGATTCCAATATGACTTCTCCAGAGCAATATCTCAGTTTCATATATCATGACCATAAGATCAAGGAGTATAATTAACTTTTCATCACCTTTGTTAAACTTCATAATTTTTATTTAATGTATAGGCCAGAATTTATTGATCTTTTAGTAAACTCAATATATTTTAGCTTCAGAAAATAAATGCACATCCTATATAATAAAGAACTAATATGCTAATTAGACCCAACAGCAGAACGACTGTCTGGACATGATGAAAGAGAATCACTGATCGGCTGCCTCCTGCACACCTTCCCCCCCTATGATCTCCTGGTTCATAGGTCATTGCTCAACCACTAATCCACACCGACCTGCCTACACAAGACTTTTTCCAACCAATTCATTGGGACCATTTTGGGATACTACATGAATTCTAGCACTATGTCAAACCAATTCAAATAGTCTAATTGTCATTATTTGCAATTTTTAATAACTCTCTTCTATTATTTTAGACCTTTCTTAAAAAGCATATTGTCAATTTCAACTGTAAAAGGTAGAGATGTGCATGTCTCCCTGCCCCTAAACTTCCATTACACTTTTAATGGAAGAACTATCCCTAAAATAGCCTTACAAGTTTTAATAAACAAGACTAGGAAGACTGCCTTTTTTTCTTCTTCTTCCTCATCTAAGCATTATTAGTTCAAAACCAGAGGTCAGCAATACTAAGATATAGATAAAGAGAAATGCCAAACAATTTGGCTTATACTTAAAGATTTTTTTTAATATTGCATTTTTCCTCTCCTCTTAAATATTCTTTTGCTATTTTTATGTTTCTTGTTAAAATTGTAATTTTGTTATATCTCTCATTATGTTAGTAATAGAACCTCCAGCTTTGGAAGTATGCACAGCTAAAGATTGTCTTTCCCAACCTCTTTGCAGCTACGTGAACTCATGTCACTAAGTCCTGGGCAAACAGAAAAGAGTGAACTTCTTGTGTACAGCTTCCTAGGTTGAGCCTGAAAAAGTGATCCTACCTTCCCTTTTCTCTTTTCCACCTCATCCCTGTGGCTTGGAAGAAAATGTTCAGCAGAAGTAGAGCAGCTATGATGAACCACCAGATAGAAACTCCTTGGGGAGAAGGGGAGAACAAATGAAAGCCCGTGTTCCCAACACTGTGCAGGTCCCATGACCGTCCTTGGTTGATTTTGCTTCAGCTCTTATAGCTTGGCCTTAATATTTGTCTTTGAATCACCACTGCCTAGTACAGTAGGTAGAAAAATGCTGAGAGGCAATTTCATAGAGATATATTGAATAAGTAAAATTAAAATGTTATAGCAAGAAAGGTAACTTTCGTCAAATATATTTTTATTGATTTCAGGGAGGAAGGGAGAGGGAGAGAGAGGTAGAAATGATGAGAGAGAATCATTGATCAATTGCCTCCAGCAGGTCCCCTAATGGGGATGGAGCCTCCAACCAGGGCATGTGACTTGACCTGGAATGGCACTGTGACCTCCAGGTTCATGGGTCAATGCTCAGCTAGCCAGGCAAGAAAGGTAACTTTTAAAACTTACTTGTAGTTTTTCAGGAATATAAGAAATGTGGGTGTTTTGTTTTATTTTAAAGCTATTATTTCACTTCAAGTAATTAGAAATTCAAGTCATTTACTTTTTAGAAAATTCAAGCCAATTTGGGAAGTCAGTAGAGAACAGTGACCAAACTTGTCATCTCTAAGACTTACTACCTAAGTTACTTTGGGCAAATACCTTAAAGTCTCAACCTCATTTTTCAAATTTGATTGAAACTTACAATTTTTTCTTTTTACCTTCTTATCCCTTTTTTACCTAAGCACATTTTTGGAACTGGAAACATATATTTACTATTTGATGGTGGTAAATTAAATGACAGTTTAGATGTTCACTTATACAAGTTGATCTTATTGAAAATATGAGAAAATACTTCCAAAAAGTAAGCATTATTTTATCTACTAAAATGAATAGTAATTATTTTATTAATGTTTTGCCAGAAAATATTTCTTTCACATAGTAGTGAAGGTGAGAATCTAAAACAGTATCCTAATGAGAAAACATATTAAAAATTTAAACATTAACTACAACAGCCTATCCATTCTATAAGTTTGCAATCATGCTTCAAAAATTACATATAGTAATTATTTACTTGTATTCTGCATATTGATCACTAACAGTTACATTTCTCCTTTGACACTTTACTATGCAAATAACACTGGATGAACAAAAGTGTTAGATTTTTATTACTGTCTCATTAGATGTAAAATAACCACAGCTGCTATAGTCCCAACTGAAGACAGGTCATCAGCACATTAGTTTCAATAAGCTGAGAGCAAGGTGAATTAGCTTTTGTCAACATTGTGCTTCTCAAACTGGGGTACATGTAATTAACTAGGCAACATGCTGTGGTATGCTCAATGCCACGGGAGAAATACTGTGTGTTTTTCCTAAATAGCCAAAACATCAATTTTTCAAGTAGTTAGAGTATGAAAATTTTATCTTGAAATTGAGGCAAAGATAGTTTTATGAGGATTAATCTGGAATTTTATGAATGAGTAGATATTGTTACTTGTACCATAATGAAACACAATGGTAAATGAATTTTAAAGAAGAGCTATTTCAAAGAAACTTAAAGCAAACATTTAAAAGTCTTCCAATCTGTTCTAGGGTTCTGGAAATTCAACTGTGTTTTCTGTGTTTGCTAGGAGGAAAACTTGCAAATTTTTGCAAGTCCTTATGTTCAAAATACCCATATTTTTCTTAAGGATTTCTTATTGCCCAGTTTGTGACACAAAATTTTATTAGTTCTCATTCTCACTTACATAGGCAGAACATAAAGTGCAAATGCATTCACCCATCATTATATAGAAGATTAATAATTTAGTACAACTTTATTAGAGATGAAACATGTGCTTAGAACATGTCCAAACTAGAGGCATGCAAATGATGAAAATATATTATTTTTTTACATTTCTTTTTTTTTCTTGAAACAATTAATCAAAGTAGACGTCATGGAGGGAGAAAGGCAGAACTTCATTGAAATTCTTTACACTAATTTCACACTCATTTTTATTTTGAATTATATATGGGGCCATTCAGGTATTAGGATCTGCAAAGGTCTTACCCTGAACCTGTGGGCATCTATCAATATTGGTGAAGTGGCTACTGCTGGTGTAATATAGGAACCTTCCACTGTCTATACAGGGAAATTTGCTTAGCAATTTTAGAAATAGCTTTAAATTCTAGACCTAATACGTTTTTGTCTCATCTCCAATGATTTCCTATCATTCACTCTTTATGTAGGCCACATGTAATTTTTTGTAGTTGATGTCTTTTCACATCTCCATACCTTGTGCATGCAGACCCCTAACAGGTATGCTTTCTTCCCTTCGCCCAAAAGGCAAATTCTATTCATCCATCAAAGTCCAGATTAAGCCCAAGCCAGTTTGGTTCAGTGGACAGAGCACTGGCCTGTGGGCTGAAGGGTTCCAGGTTCAAGTCCAGGCAAGGGCACATGCCTGGGTTGTGGGCAGCAGCCGATCAATGATTCGCTCTCATCATTGATGTTTCTCTCTCTCTCTCTCTCTCTCTCTCTCTCTCTCCCCCTTTCTCTCTGAAATCAATAAAAATATATTTTTTTAAATCCAGATTAAGTGTCATGGACTCTCTGTGATGCTTTCATTGAATTACCTCCCTTTACAGATGTGATTTGCATGTACTTATCTTACTTCCCTTGGCACAACACATTCTAATCATTCCTCAACATGTCAATCCATTTAATTCTTCCAAGGATTCTTCAGGGAAGGGATGGCATATTTTCTGTGAGGGTTTAGAAGGGCACACATAATTATGTAGAAACAAAGCAGTGTTTTCCTCATTGTTTTGACATATTTTTAGTCTCAATGATTATAAATTTTATAAACATTAAAATATAAAGTGTATAATTAGCCACGAGACTTAGATATATACACACACAAAGAGTGTGTTTTTGAAATTATACCATACTTTAGCAATTTATTACTTTTCCAAAGTGTTTCCATGTGTGTTAAATCATTTGATATTAGTAACAATCCTCTGATTTTCTGAAAGAGCAAATATTGTTCTCATTTTACAAGCTAAGTAACTGAGTCTTACAAATTTATGTGCACATAGATAAGTGCAACATGCTCTCAATCTATATATTTTTCTGAATATCTGATAATGTTTCTTTTATTGGATAGATACATTAATTTATTGAAAAAATGCCAGATCCTGCATATTTAAGATATGTTTAATCTAAATCTGACTCAGTTGTCAAACAAGAATATTTTTTTTAAATTTCAACATAAATTTAAACAGTGATAGCTATTGACCATAGAAATAATAATGATTAACATGTACAGTGGGGCCTTGATTTACGAGTTTTCCGACTAACGAGTTTTTCTAGATACGAGCTGTCTCTCGGCCGATTTTTTGCTTTGAGTTGCAAGCTAAAATTCGAGTTACGAGCCAGCTTCAGATACCCCACCTCTAGTTGGCGCAGCGAATGTCACAGTGAATGCCACAACATCAGCCCAGTATCACGTGTCTCACTCATTCACTTTTTGATTTGACATATGAGTAATTTGAGTTATGAGTTCCGTCACGGAACAAATTAACCTCGTAAGTCAAGGCCCCACTGTATTATGTATTTGATGTATGGTAATACGAACTAAAAAAACTTCATGTGTATTAACTTATAACTCTCCCACCTGACATTATTCTGTAAATACTAACATCATCTTTTTTTTACAGAGTCAGAAAATGTGGACAACAGAAACTTTCCCACGGTTACTTAGTGGTAAGTGTCAGAGCCAGAGTTCAAACTAATCTAGCAGCAAGTGATAGTCAGGGTTCAACCTCAGGGAGTCTAACTGCAAGATACAGTAATCCTATAATACCTGCATTACAGCAGCCAGACCTAACTGGATAATATTCAAAGTTAGGATTCTGTTGTATTGAACTAAATAAATGACATCTCTGCTATGTTTATGGAGAGTAATAAGGCCCCTTGATATTACTGTGTATTAAAGCATTTTTTAGCTATACTTTGGTTGAATGCATCTAGCCCAGGAGTCAATCAGATAAATAATATCAGGCTTGGATTTTCCTATGATGTTATTAGTACAGAATTTAAGAACTTTCAGGAACTGGTGCTTATAATCTCTAGGACTCTCTGAGTTACAGAATCCATAAACCTCTGACTACTCATTCATGTTTAATCAGTATCTCAAAAATAGCACAAAGTGATAGTCTACCATGTCTCAAGTTATTTCATAATTTTTCTAAAAATTTATAGAAGTTTGTCCTCATATACAAGATTATTTTAGTTGAAAGGGGCTTAAGAATCATGCCAGCTCTCATGTATAATCCCTCCAATAAGGTACCTGAGCTTTTTTATCCACTTGTCTATTGATGGGTCCTGGGGTTGCTTCCAAGTTTTAACTGTGGTAAATAACTTTGCAATGAACATAGAGGTGCATATGTCTCTTTGAATTAGTGTTTTGAGTTTCTTCAGATATATACCCAGAAGTAGAATTGCTGGGTCATAATGAAAATGAAAAGACAGTAACCCCAAATCTATGGGACACAGCCAAAGCAGTCCTAGGAGGGAAATTTATAGAAATACAGGCTTACCTCAAGAAACAAGAAAAATCTCAATTTAAACTTACACCTAAAGAATTTAAAAAAGGAACAACAAAGCTCAAAGTGAGAAGGAAAAAGATAATAAAGATTCAGAGTAGAAATAAACAAAATATAGTCTAATACATATATATATGTAATACATATATATACATATATACATACACACACACATACATATATATATATATATATATATATATATATATATATATATATATATACACACACACATATATATATATCTTTAACCCGACTCATCAAGCAAGAAAGAGAAAGGGCACAAAGAAATAAATTCAGAAAAGAAAGAGGAGAAATGACAACTGACACCACAGAAATGCAAAGGATTATAAAAAAAAAAATACAAACAATTATATATCATCAATTTGGACAATTTGAAAGAAAGAGGTAAATTCCTAGAAACATACAATCTTCTAAGGCTGAATCAAAAAGAAACAGAAAATCTGAAGAGACCTATTACAATCAACAAAATTAATTAGGCAATCAAACAAACTCCCAACAAACAAAACTCCTCAGATGAATCACAGATGAATTTTACCAAACATTCACAGAAAAATTAACACCCATCCTTCTCAAACTATTCCAAAAAAAAATTTAATAAGAGGAAAGGCTCCCAATATCCCTGATGAACATGGATGCAAAAATCCTCCACAAAATATTAGCAAACTCTATTCAGCAATACATATCATCTTAGATTATGTCAAAAACCAAGTACATGCACCAGGTTCTCTGACTTTATAGGTATAAAAAATATACTCAAAAGTTGGAATCGGAGAACCAAGATGGCGGCATAGGTTAAGGCCGGAGTTTGCTGCTTTGAACAACTACTTCAAAAGTGAAACCAAAAAACGGAAGGGACATCACCCAGAACCACAGGAACGCTGGCTGAGTGGAAGTCCTACAACTAGGAGGAAAGAGAAACGCACACGGACACTCAGAGGAGGCGCAGTGCTGAAGTCAAATTCTGAGGTGCGGAGTGCGCGGAGCGGGCTGGCGGCGCAGGGCGCGGTTGGCGTTTTCAATCGGGAGGGAGTCGCAGACTCTGAGCTCCAGATCCGGGCGAGTCTTTAGGGACCCAGACTCAAACGGGAGAAGCGGGACTGTCTGGCTTCGGTCAGAGCGAGTGCAGCTTTCTCTCCGAGCTTTGCAGCGGGTGCTGGGACTCAGAGAGGCAGAGCCCCTGGGGACAGGACTGAGAGCCGCCATAACTGCTCTCTCCGGCCCACCCTGTTGATCCTGTGCAACCCGCCCTGCCCAAGCCCTGCACAGAGGCATTTGCCAGATAGCCTCAGGCAAAGGCTAGATTAGCACCTCCCTAGAGGACAGAAGTTCTCTCACTGCTGACACAGCTGATTCTCATAGCCACTTGGCCTGGAGGTCAAACCCTCCCTGGAATTAGCTACAACAATCAAGATTTAACTATAAGACTGCGAACAAAGACCACTAGGGGGTGCACCAAGGAAGCATAACAAAATGCGGAGACAAAGAAACAGGACAAAATTGTCAATGGAAGATATAGAGTTCAGAACCACACTTTTAAGGTCTCTCAAGAACTGTTTAGAAGCTGCCGATAAACTTAATGAGATCTACATGAAAACTAATAAGACCCTCGATCTTATATTGGGGAACCAACTAGAAATTAAGCATGCATGGACTGAAATAACGAATATTATACAGACGCCCGACAGCAGACCAGAGGAGCGCAAGAATCAAGTCAATGATTTGAAATGCGAGGAAGCAAAAAACATCCAACCGGAAAAGCAAAATGAAAAAAGAATCCAAAAATGCGAGGATAGTGTAAGGAGCCTCTGGGACAGCTTCAAGCGTACCAACATCAGAATTATAGGGGTGCCAGAAGATGAGAGAGAGCAAGATATTGAAAACCTATTTGAAGAAATAATGACAGAAAACTTCCCCCACCTGGTGAAAGAAATGGACTTACAGGTCCAAGAAGCGCGGAGAACCCCAAACAAAAGGAATCCAAAGAGGACCACACCAAGACACATCATAATTAAAATGCCAAGAGCAAAAGATAAAGAGAGAATCTTAAAAACAGCAAGAGAAAGAAACTCAGTTACCTACAAGGGAATACCCATACGACTGTCAGCTGATTTCTCAACAGAAACTTTGCAGGCCAGAAGGGAGTGGCAAGAAATATTCAAAGTGATGAATACCAAGAACCTACAACCAAGATTACTTTATCCAGCAAAGCTATCATTCAGAATTGAAGGTCAGATAAAGAGCTTCACAGATAAGGAAAAGCTAAAGGAGTTCATCACCACCAAACCAGGATTATATGAAATGCTGAAAGGTATCCTTTAAGAAGAGGAAGAGGAAGAAAAAGGTAAAGATACAAATTATGAACAACAAATATGCATCTATCAACAAGTGAATCTAAGAATCAAGTGAATAAATAATCTGATGAACAGAATGAACTGTTGATTATAATAGAATCAGGGACATAGAAAGGGAATGGACTGACTATTCTTGGGGGGGAAAGGGGTGGGGGAGATGTGGGAAGAGACTGGACAAAAATCGTGCACCTATGGATGAGGGCGGAGGGTGGGGCGGGAACTGGGAGGAGGGGAGTTATGGGGGGTGAAAAAAGAGGAACAAATGTAATAATCTGAACAATAAAGATTTAATTAAAAAAAAAGTTGGAATCATTCTTAAATATTTTCTAATGTTTATATGAAGATATTCTTTAAGTATTTATTCTATTATCTTCATGTAATTTAACACAATCAATGATAATCATAAAAAATATGGTGTAAGTGATATTGTAAAAGTAGCTCTGAAGGATGAAACTGGAGAGCATTATGCTAAGCGAAATAAGCCAGTTGGAGAAAGAAAAATATCACATGATCTCACTCATATGTGGGATATAATGATCAACATAAACTGAGGAACAAAAATAAATCCAGAGACAAGGTAGCACTGAACAGACCGTCCAACCTCAGAGAGAAGGCAGGGGAGGGGGATGGTTAGAGATCAACCAAAGTACTTGTATACACGCATATTAGCATAACCAATGGACACAGACACTGGGGCAACAGGAGCTTGCCCTCTGGGGTTAGAATGGCAGAGGGGGGGGACGGGGGAGTGAATTGGGGGGAAAGGAGATGTATGTAATACTTTAAACAATAAAAAAGTAGCTCTAAAAAAATATTTAGAAAACGTAAATATCTAGCAAAAACATTTTGACGTTATTCCCATGCGTGTTTGTTTTTCCCTAGTATCAGCTGTTATTTAATGTTAAGCAAGAAATAGGAATTCTAGTTTAAAACACAAACACAATTGCCAGAACTATTCATTTAAATATAATGAATAAAATAAAAATCTCATGATCAATTTCAGTGTCAATTTGTGGGTGGAGGTCCTAGAAACATCTGACAACCAATTGACCTGAGACCTAGGCCAGGGCCACCTGGGGCTCCTCAGCCATCCCCTGTCCCTTGGAATGGGCCTTCTGCCTAGGTTATGGCACTAGGAGCTGCTTCAAGGCCTTGAGAGTAATGTGTTGTTGAAACCATCTGGACTATGTACATGACTAAACCCTATGAGGGCCTCTGTATAAACTTTTAAGAGTCTGGTGGGTAGGTGTAGAGATCTACTTATCTTGCTGATTCCCAAGACAACCATCGTATGCAAACTTCCTCCCTTAGGAAACCTACTATCTCCCAACCTGGAGTGCTCATCTTCTTTCTGCAGTCTCTCTTTGTCCTCTGAGTATGGGGACCAGTTTTAAATTCTACCTGGGGGAGCTCCCAAGGTTATGAACCAACACAAGCATAATAAATCAAAATATCAGTGTTTTCATACAACTAAATTTAACTTGTATTGTAAGCCTTCAGATCCTGAAAGTATAAGAAATTAAGCATCTAATTCTTGAATTAAAAAAAAAACTTTACAAAAGAACACTAAAGATAAATACCATACTATAAAGTTAATAAGCAGCCACCATAAAAAATAGTAAACTTCAAGATGATGTTTCATCACATGAATTTGTTCATCTAGTGCAGCAGTTTTCAACCTTTTCCATCTCATAGCACACTAATGACTAAAATTCTACGACTTACCAAAAAATATATTATGTTTTTTGCCCATCTGACAAAAGAAATAGGTATACTAGTAATTGTGATTCATTCACACTGGACGGCTATTTCTGTGTTAGCTGTCATTTTTATTTTTATTTTTTGACAGTTTAAAGGAAAAGAGGTCAGTGTCCTTAACTACGTAGTCAGGTATTGGATGTTTTAAAAATTCTTGTGGCATTCGGGTTGAAAATCGCTGATCTATTGCATTGCCACAGATGACATGACTCAAATAGCTTGAATTTTTATTATAATGACAAAATACTTCAATCCTATACTGCTATACTATAAAATGCTAGGGTAAGATCATAAGTGGAGCACATGATTTGATTTTAAACTAGGTTCTCAAAGGCCTCGTTTCTGCTTTTGATTTTATGGGAACAGATACAGCTTCCATGATAGTCGGTTGAGGATGTTTTCCAAGATATAAATTTAGAAACTGTTTTAAGAAAATAGGAAAGCATAACAGAGTTATGCAAACCACTCAGTAGATGGTGGTTATAATTCTTGGCTTTGGCCTTGTCTTTGTTGTTATTACTATTTCTATATAGTTTAAAGAATAAAACAGCCACAAACTGTAGTTGTCATCTTTCATAAGTAAATTTAACCTATGTTATAGATTATAAATCTGCTGTTTTTCATTAGATTTTAGGTTTTCCTAAATTGAATGCATAACAATGTAAGATTACAAGTAAAAAAGAAATATAAATTTATGTGAGGAAATATAATTTCAATTTCATTTGAGATAACAAAAAAATTATAAATTTTTAATTCATGAGATAAAACCTCAGACTACATAATATATCTCAGAGTATGTATGTCTTTTCAATAGGTGTTACCCAAATAATTGTTTTCGACATATTACTTTTATTATAAATCACATTAAGATCTTTCCTTTCCACAGACACTCTTTTAGAAAAAAAAATCTCTATAAATTTCCCCTTTATATAATGTTACATATTTGATCAGTTGCCCCCTGCACTTGCTCTGATGGAGATGACACCCAAAATCTGGGTATGTGCCCTAACCAGAAATCCTTTGGTGTACAGGATGATGCTCAAACCAACTGAGTCACACCAGCCAGGACAAGGGTGGCTAATTTCTTGATGACTTATGGCGAAAATCCAGAAGCCTATTGTTGACATTTTCATAGTAATTATGTATCAGGAGTTGGCTCCTTGGAAGAGCAAACATGTGTCATATGACACAGCAAGCCCTTGCTGATATTCCTGGTTTGTTTGTTTTTTGTATTTTTTTTACTATACTTAAATATTGAAATGCAATAATGTTCATGTTAAATAAATGAGCTTAAATGCAGAATTCAGACATTTAAGAAAGACTATCCATATGTAACTCTCTAACCACTATACTGTACACCTGAAACTAATCCTCCTATATTATAAAAGGCTAATATGCAAATTGTTCCCACCTGTGGGAGTCTGACCGACTGGGAGTTAGACGTGCGCTGACCACCAGGGGGAGCGCAGAACATGGTGGGAGTTGGCGATGCGGCGCTGGCAGCAGGCGGCAGTGGAGGTGCTGTGGGCCCCAACAGACCCGATGAGAGCGGGACCATGGCGGGATGGTGGAGGAGGTGAGCGGATGGTGCTAGGCCAAGGCAGGTGCAAAGGGAGGCCCCAGCCGGCAGCCAGCAGCCGCTAGGGACCCTACCTGTGCACGAATTTTGTGCACTGGGCGTCTAGTATAAAATAACTAGTGGCCCAGTGCACAAATTTGTACACATTGAAAGGAAATTAATTAGAAGAAATATTTTAATATTGCTATTCTCCCTTTCTCTATAATAGACGTATCAACCAAATTCATGATCGACAATGAAAGATCGAAACACACGTGTGCAATTGGCGCTGGTGAGATCTTTACATGTATTGCACATGCGTGAGTCAACTTAGCTTTTTATAGATATAGAATAAACTTGCTTAATTAGACCTGCTTTCTGATTTAGCTAAATTTTTTACAGCCCAGTGAAGCAGCCCAACTTCTCTTTCAGGTAATTGTCAGCAACACAGCAGTGAATATCAACACAAAGCAGATTATTATTGTAGATCACACAGGAAGAACAAAGGGTAAAATATTTAACTGCAGCAGTGTTTGACTATATTCTGCACAGTGAGAAAATCTGAATTCAATTTCAAGGCCCACCATTTCTTACTTTTTTTCAGTTGGGTCAAGTTTCTAAGCTTTCTAAATCTCTGTTTTCCGGCTAATGAAAAGAAAATAGGATTCCACCAAGTCCTCTATCTACCTACTCCAGGACTTCTGTGAGGATCAAATGAGATGAGGCATGGAAAACACTTCACAGACATTTGGTTAAAGTGTAAAATGTTTCCACCTGGCTATAAAGCAAGTCATGTTCCTGGGCTGAAGAAACTGCAAGGAGGCTAGTCATCGCTACGGAGAGGAAGCCAAGCATTGCTACACGAATTCATTAACTTGTGCCCACAGCAACTGTTTCTGGGATGCCCATGGGGTCTCGGCAGCGTCACCTGCAATTTGGTGGGGTGTCGCTCTGGGGTGGTGGTAGGGCCTGTGTCCCACTTGGGGGAAGCCAAATGTTGGTTTGTCAGCACCAGGTCCGTGGTGCTGGCCCGTGCACACCATGGCAGCTCCTGCGTTGAGCATCTGCCCTCTGATGGTCAGTGCACATCATAGCGACTGGACGGACGGTAGGAGGGACACTTAGCATATTAGCCATATATATATATTGAATGTCAACTCTAATTGAAAAATAAATAAGGAAAAAGACTAAGTATTGGGAATGAACACAGGTTCCATAAATGACATGCTCAATAAAACCTTTAGGAAAAATATAAAATAAATTGTGTTATCAACTATTAGTATTAACCTAGGTTTTGATAACTATATTAACTATTAACTCCTAAGCTTGATGGGAAAAGACTGGTTACCACTTCACTTGGTCATCGATATATGGCTTTGTTTCATGAATATTCCTTCTATGCTCCTAGGCACAGACACACCTCTTAGGAAGCGTGGCTCTCCGCTGCTAACAATGCCCCTCTCCAAGTGCTTTGGGAGTTCAGAAAAGGGTAAGATTGCATTTGACTGTGAAAATTATGGAAAGGATTAGGGAAAAAATAATGTAAAATGGATCATGAAAATGAGAATCAGAAAGGAGAAAAATAATAGGGCAGTTTTCATTCCAGATGAATAGCAAAAAAAAAAAAAAAAGCAGAAAGTGTAACAGAAAGAGAGATAATTCAATTTGATGGGTATTCAGAATGCAGAAAAGGGAAAATAAGGATATGAAAGCAAATATGTTTTAGAGGCAAGTAGTAAAGGGCTTCTGGATTTGGGGACAGGAGATTCGGATTTTATTTGGTGCTGCCACTTAAAATACGAAGCTCCTGGTGAGACCTGTCTGTCACCAGGAAGATCCTGGCTGCTTACCAAAGAACCCACACTGTGATATCAACTGACGAATTTACCACCGTCCAGGATCGGGCCTTCAGTCCCAAAGCCTCAGAAACCTGGTTCTGTCAGTAGAAAACACGTGTCAGCATGACTGGCACATTCTCTCCCTGAGGCTGAGCTACATGAAAACCAGAAGTTTGCTGGGTGAGCATGAAATTAGAGACAGAATTTTTTTCCATCTACATGTTACAGAACATTAGACCAACCATTAAAGGGGCCACTGTCTCTCTCTCCTGAGCGCTGCCAAAGTTTGACTAGGTGAATTGTTTTTCTCTCTCAATTCAGACTCCTTCTGATGAACAATCTTCCTCAAAGTATATTTTATGATACTCAAACAGATAACAGTAACTCTAACAGACTTAGGAATCACATAATCTCCCTCTACAATGACTATAAATACACAGTGGGGCCTTGACTTACAAGTTTAATTCGTTTGGAGACCGAGCTCATTAAGGAGCTCGTTAACTCAAATCACTCTGTCAACTCAATGCAAAAAATCGGTGGAGAGACAGCTGGTATCTCAAAAAACTCGTTAGTCGGGACACTCGTAAGTCAAGGCCCCAATGTACATGAATTAATCTATTTTGTGAAAGTTCCACAATTTAACTCCTGGATTGCAATTATACTCCCATTTTTTTTCTCCAAAAGTCTATTATTGCAGCAATATGCAGTTCTACTCTGTGTGATAATTAAAGGATAAATGGAAATTTTTGAACAGAGAAAAAGATCAGTGCCAGCCCTGGCTGGTTTGGCTCAGTGGATAGAGCATCAGCCTGCGGACTAAAGGGTCCTGGGTTCGATTCCTGTCAAGGGCATGTACTAGATCCCTAGTCAAAACCAATCGATGTCTCTCTCTCTCTCATCCTCTCCCTTTTTTTCCTCTAGAATCAATAAAAATATGTACTCAGGTGAGGATTTTTTAAAAAAATCTTTGCACAGCTTTAAATTAAAGACTGTTGTAAGTTATGAAGAAAAGACTGTAAGGCACAACTCATTTACAACCATGTTGCCAATAATCACAGCAGAGATTTACAAATTAATTCCCTATATATCGTATGCAAAGTTGCATGTATCTGGATGTTTCTGGGGAAAGTGGTCAGAGCTGTCTTCAAATTCTAGTTTCTATGCTCCAAAATGATTAAGGATTTTTAGCTCAGAGGATTAGCTTTGGAATAACATCGGTTTAATCAATGTAGAAACATTTTATTAATTATGTTGCAGAAGCAAACACTCATAATTGGACATTATTACAGGGAAGTCCTAAAGTAAATATAAAGATCAGAGCATAGAAATAAACTTCTATGCCAAACTAAATACACATACAGAAATTGCTTTATTCCAATGGTTGTTTTTTTTTTTAAATATATTTTATTGATTTTTTACAGAGAGGAAGGGAGAGAGATAGAGAGTTAGAAACATCTATGGGAGAGAAACATCGATCAGCCGCCTCCTGCACATCTCCTACTGGGGATGTGCCCGCAACCCAGGTACATGCCCTTGACCGGAATCGAACCTGGGACCTTTCAGTCCGCAGGCCGACGCTCTATCCACTGAGCAAAACCGGTTTCGGCACCAATGGTTTTGTTAAAAAAAAAAACACAAAACATTTATTTGAGATAAAATATATGATGCCATTTTATTTGGCTATTATAAATAAATTTGGACTTAAAGAAGAAAATAAAAGTTTGTTTAAAATAATTTGAATCTCCTTATCCAGTTGGTCAATTTACAAAATTATATTAAAATGTTACAAAAAGTTGGAACATAAGCACATTCTATTATCATACCTCTTTACACAACATAATTTGGTTTCTATGTGATTTAGCCAATACTTATTTAAGAAAGAAACTTGGAAATGAACATATAATTTATATTCATTTTAAAAAATCAATCTTAGATCTATTCACAATAAAATAGTTATATGTAATACCAATTATGCTGTATCTCTATAGAAATTAAATTGTAGAATTTTTATCATGCCATCTAAGAGAAGGCTATTTAAATGTATAAGTTCTTTCACGTAAAAAGAAAAGTTAAACCCACAACCACATCACAGTCTAATCCAACAACAAAAAAATGAATAAAAATTAAATTACATATTCAAGTAGAAGAATTAACAACAAACACGGTAAGCCTACCTATACCTAAGCTACCTACTACTTACAAGGATAATTGTTCACAAAGAACTTATTTTTGAAGTCCAAGAGGACAGGCTATGGAGTAATACAACTGGAAAGCCATTCAGGAACACAGAGGCAGACCCATTAGAAGTCAGTGAGTTGTTTTTAAGTAAAAAATGTGTGTTAACAACACAATAACTGTCCCAGGTCCCGATGGGCATCATCTCGTCCCTATGTTGATGTTTTCCTTGTGATTTTGGTAGCAGGGGTCGTGGCCTGGCATGAGACTAACCCCAGAGATAATTTGTCACCTTTGAGACGGATGGCAAGCTTGCTCTAGTTCTCTAATAAATCCAACAGCACATGTAAACCAAGGGGCATTCATTCTCAGAATAAACAAGGCTTTTGGCAGCAAAGGCCAGGTGGCTTTCAGCTCCTCAGAGCAAACAAAGCCGGCTGGAAATTAGATTTCCAGATCTCATGCACTGACCTACAAACTGCTGTGGTTTTCGATGATACTCGAAACTTGATATGTGGCATACATTCAAAGTACAATTTTTTTCAAAGACTTCTTATTCTAATGAATAAAATAAACTGATGAACAAAACAGATCCAGAGACACCAAAAAGCATGGAACAGACTGTGGAATCTCAGAGGGAAGGCAGGGGTGAGTGGTGGGAAGGGATCAACCAAAGAACTTGTATGCATATATGCATAACCCATGGTAACTGACAATAGCATGGTAAAGGCGTGGGGTTTGGGAGGGGGCAGGCTAGAAGGGGTCAATGGGGGGGACAAAGGGACATATGTAATACTTTCAACATAGATGAAAAAAAATGGTGTGGGATGTCTTCTCCTATCTTGACTACAAATTTGAATTACACACGTGATTCCCCAGTGGCAACTTCCCCATGTTTTTATACTTTTTACTTACCAGAATATGTGGGGGAGGGGAAACAGAAGCTTTTGATTCTAAACTTATTTTAAATGATAATAACATTAGCAAGCAAAGTTAGCATATTTGGTCAACATGAAATTCTGGGGATAATGTGGCCAATGTGTTGATCTACATAAAAATATCACTTTGACTAGGTTTACTTTCAAATTTCAAAGCTTCCTAACAAGCACAGTAGGTGTTTTGTTGGTTTGTTTTTATTTTTTTTTATTTATTTTTTTATATATTTTATTGATTTTTTACAGAGAGGAAAGGAGAGAGATAGAGAGTTAGAAACATTGATGAGAGAGGAAACATCGATCAGCTGCCTCCTGCACATCTCCCACTGGGGATATGCCCGCAACCCAGGTACATGCCCCTGACCGGAATCGAACCTGGGACCCTTCAGTCGGCAGGCCGACGCTCTATCCACTGAGCCAAACCGGTTTCGGCTTGTTGGTTTGTTTTTAGAGTTTTGGTCTATAAGCATGAAACTTATTCTTTTGTTTATTGGTTGATTTGAGAGAAACATTGACTTGTTGTCCCACTTATGTATCCATTGGTTCATTTTTGTATGTGCCCTGATGCAGGATCGAACCCACAGCATTGGCATACTGGGGCAATGCTCTAACCCAGCGGTTTGCAACCTGTGGGTCGCAACCCCTTTGGCGGTCAAACGACCCTTTCACAGGGGTCGCCTATGACCATCTTGCATACCAGATATTTACATTACGATTCATAACAGTAGCAACATTACAGTTATGAAATACCAACGAAAATAATTTTATGGCTGGGGTCACAACATGAGGAACTGTATTTAAAGGGCCAGAAGGTTGAGAACCACTGCTCTAATCAAACTGAGCTAGCTGGACATGGCACAATAGCTCTTTAAAACTAAAGAATACAGCATCTCAACTCAAAGAAATTATATTTCGTGTCACTGAAACATTTCTCAGGTAATACCCGGCTAATGGATGTTGATTCAATGTCCCAGAGAAGTTTTGCCTCGGGGGAATGTTCACTTTAGATGAATCTGACTGCCTCAGGGACATTTGAGGAGAACCTCAGATGTTGCCAAGGGCACCTTAACCAGTCTCCCTAGAAGACTAGGAGGTTGCCTATAATTTCATACTACGCTGTATGCCATGAAAGGCCTATAAATATTCTCCTGATATTCTAAAACTGGTTCTTCAGCAGATGCTAATACCATGTGCCAAGGCAATTAGCAAGCTCATATTTCAGAGTATCCTGCTCAGAGTACCCTACTAAATGTCTTGAAAGTCACAAAGCAGGCTGGTAGTAGAAAAGTGAAACTGAGCTGTGATTAAGGGGCTATCAAGTGAATATTTTGGGGAGCTCTATCTAGTAGGTCTTTTACCATATTCAGGAAGATAATGCCCTATCATGTTTTATAGATTTGGAGACACAATTCGATTGTTTCACTGTGGGGCCCGCTCCTTCTTTCATTCCTGCTAAATAATGGGCTTTTCCTCATTCTTTGAATAGAAACCCACAGAAGCATCTGGAGCACTCAACTTATTCCAAAATTGACCATATAAATCTATTTTATTTTTTTTATCAGAGGATATTTCATGTAATCATTTATTTCATATAAATACTTAATGTAAAAGTTAGCATCAAATAAGTTCAGTATTATTTAACTTCAATAGCTACAAAATATAGAAATCACTGTATATTAATGTATTCATACATTCCTCAGCCTGGCAGCTAATTAATTTTGCTTTTGCTACAAAACTCTAACAACAAAGAATCCATGTTCAATGAAACAGTTCATACTTAGTAACTTAATTGAAATTCTAAATGGAGAAGTCTCCAACATATCAAATAGGCAATAAAATGACTCTAAAAAACTAGATTTATTCTAACCTATCTTATCTGCTATATCTAAAGAATTGAAAGCAGATCCTGAAGAGGTATTCGCACACCCATGTTCCCAGCAGCCTCTTTTACAATATCCAAAAGGCAGAAGCAATTCAAGTGACATCTGTGGCTTAATCGATAAACAAATGTGGCTACACACACAATGAAATGTTACTCAGCCTTTAAAAAGATGGAAACCCTGCCATTGGCAACCTCATGGATGAACCTGGAAGACAGTAAAAACAAGCCAGTCATAAAAAGGAGAGGGACCGCGGGAGGGTACCAGGGCATGTCCTGTCCTTCTGGCATAGTCCCCATTGGCCGGACCCCAGCAGCAAGCTAACCTACTGGTCGTTGTCAGTGCGCGTCATGGCAACTGGTCCAATGGTATAGAATGAATGGTCGGACACTTAGCAGATTAGGCTTTTATTATATAGGATATCTGAGTCATTTGATATTCTGAATGAGTACATTTTTACCATTATCGCCCCCTCTAGCTATAATAAGTCCAAACTTAAAAGTAGCCTATTCATATAAACTATAGAAAATGTATCCATTTACTTATTTTAAAAATTATTTGATTAGAGTAACAGCTAGGAATTAAACTGAAATATTATTTCTAATTAAAGTGCCTAATAAATTTGCATTTACTCATAATTTGAATCTATAGTTTCCCTAACATTGGTTTTCACATTTATATTATTTAATATTCTGGCTGATATATGTAGATATATAGAAATAGATATAGATATATAGATATACATATAGGTATCAACACTAATAAAAGAGAAAAATGGTAATTGGCATACGAGCCACCCTTTTCATTGGCTAATCAGGGCTATATGCAAATTAACTGCCAACTGAGATGGCAGTTAACTGCCAACAAGATGGCGGCTAATTTGCATATGTAGGCACAATGCAGGGAGGCCAAAGGGAAAGCAGGAAGAAGCCCTGCCCCCCAGCCATGATCGAAGAATCAGGTGCCTTTTCCGCCCTGGCCAGTGATAGCAGGAAGTAGGGGTGGAGCCAGTGATGGGAGCTGGGCACGGTCGAAGCTGGCAGTCCCGGGAGCTAGGGGTCCCTTGCCTGGGCCTAAAGCGAAGCCCACGATCGTGGGGCCGCTGCAGCTGCGGGTCCCCGCTGCCCGGGCTGAACGCCTAGGCCAGAGGCATCAGGCCTGGGCAAGGGGCCGATCCTGCGATTGGAGGGTGATGGGGGTCAACGCCTGAGGGCTCCCAGTATGTGAGAGGGGGCAGGCTGGGCTGAGGGACACTCCCCCCACACACACACCCAGTGCACGGGGATCAGCGGAGCCGCGAGGCCTCCTGGCACCGGCATCAGTGTGACAGGGGGCAGTGCCCAAACCCCCTGAACCCCCTGATCGCCCTGCGGCTCTGTGTGTGACAGGGGGCGGGGCCACAACCTCCCTATCCGCCCTGCTCTGTTCGGGACAGGGGAAGGCGCCCCAACCCCCTGATCAGCCCTGCTCTGTGCCTGATAGGGGGGAGCTCCCCAACTCCCTGATCGCTCTGCGGCTCTGTGTGTGACAGGGTGCAGTACCCCAACCCCCTGATCGGCCCTGCTCTGTGTGTGACAGGGTGTGGTGCCCCAACCCCCTCCCCCACCCCCGGCCTCCCCCCAACGGGTCCTGCTCTGTGTGTGACGGGGTAGAGCCATAACCTCCCCTTCGGCCCTGCCCTGAGTGTGAGAGTGGCGGCGCCCCAACCCCTCTGATGGGCTCTGCTCTGTGAGTGACAGGGGCCAGTGCCCCAACCCCCTCATTGGCCCTGCTCTGTGCGTGACAGGGGGTTGCGCCGCAACCTCCCCATCGACCCTGCTTTGAGTGTGACAGGGGGCGGTGCCCCAACCCCCCAATCGGCCCTACCCTGAGCGTGACTGAGGGTGGCATCGCAACCTCCTGATTCTTCCTGCTCTGTGCATGACATGGGGCGGTGCCCCAACTCCCCAAATGGCCCTGCTCTGAGCCCGACCAGGGGCTGCACCTAGGGATTGGGTCTGCCCTCTGCCACCTGGGAGCAGGTCTAAGCCAGCAGGTCGTTATCTCCCGAGGGGTCCCAGACTGGGAGAGGGCACAGGCCGGGCTGAGGGACCCCCCCCTCCCTCCCCGAGTGCACAAATTTTTGTGCACCGGGCCTCTAGTATAGATATAAAGAAATATAGATATAGATATATTTAATTATTACATAATTATAAATAGTTAAATTTCAACATGATTAGTACAGATGGTTGGAGTTTTCAGAGAATAAAATAAGAGAAACAGATGATCTCCATTATATAAAGTAATCTAGCAAACTTTAAACATAGTTTATTTTACTTTGTGTGTACAAAAAATATTGATAAAGATATAGTATTATTTTATTGACAAAAATATTAAAAAAATCATCTGAAAATAGGCACATTGGCATACAGTTAATTTCTAAAGTAATATAAAGAGCATAACATAAAAGAAGGCTATAGAAAAAAATTCACATATTTGCCACTCTCTATGAGTTTGTGTGTAGAAAATATACATATATGTGTGTATATATATATACATATATATATAAAATTTATGGAAAATACTACTATAATTAATAAATAATTATAGAAGAATAAATTATTTTGCATATTCATATCTGTAAACCTACTCTTGCCCACCGTGTACGTGACTGCAAGGACAAAATGGTTTTAAAAAGATTTTTATCTACCTTTTTACCTTGTATATTTGTACACTATAGTATCATTACTATTATTAGTTTAATTATAACATATTCTGAATTGTGTGAATAAAATGCTAAGCAAATTTATATAATCATCACTTATAAAATAGTCGTGCCATAAATACGTTTATGAAAAAAAGGATAAATAAATACTAAAGTGTTCACTTTGCAAGGTAGGAGTTAACCATCTCTTTAAAAAACACACACACACAAACTGATGGACAAATAGTGCAATGCACCATCTCTGTTTCTGGTCCAGCCAAGGAGCTCAGCCATTTCCAATGTCAGCCATCTCCCATGTCAGCTATCTCCCATGTCATGAAACACATCTGAAAGCATGAAGCCTCTCTGGCACATCGGCACATCTGGCAGCAAGTCCTCACTTAACCTCATCCATAAGTTCTTAGAAACTGTGACTCTAAGCAAAACGGCATAAACATATAAACCAATGTTACCATAGGCTAATTGATATAACCAAGAGTTAAGTTCCTGGAGCATATTTCTGGTTTAAAGAAAAATCACCAAAGTTCTAAATAAAGACCTAAAACTATTTTGTAACATAGAAAATGTAGTTGCCGAAACCGGTTTGGCTCAGTGGATAGAGCATCGGCCTGCACACTGAAAGGTCCCGGGTTCGATTCTGGTCAAGGGCATGTACATGGGTTGCGGGCACTTCCCCAGTGGGGGATATGCAGGAGGCAGCTGATCGATGTTTCTCTCTCATCGATGTGTCGAACTCTCTCTCTCCCTTCCTCTCTGTAAAAAATCAATAAAATATATTTTTTAAAAAAAGAAAAGAAAATGTAGTCAAACAATACTATTGTAGTAACTATATATGGTGATAGTTGGGAACTGGAAACATCAGGGGGAACACTTTGCAAAGTAGATGATTATCTAACCACTATGCTGCAGACCTGAAACCAATACAAAATAATATTGAATGTAAACTGTAATTGAGATTTTTTTATATAAATTTCTTAAATAGGAAAAAAAGACCCCAACCTAGACTTCTAATATTAAACAATGAAATAAAAGTGAGCTATACATACATTTAAGAAAGATTTAAAAAAAAAGTAAGATCATTGTTTTCCAACCCATTGATCCAATTCAATTCAGAATCACGGGTGGCTGGAACCTCTCCCCATAGCTCAGGGCACAAGGCAGGACCCCAGCCTAGATCAAGGCCCTCCCATCGCATAAACCCACACTCACACAGACTGGGATGATTTAGAATGCCAATCACCTAATGTGCACGTCGTTAGGATGTGGAAGGAAACATGAGCCCCTGGAGAAAACCCACGCAGACATGGGGAGAATGTGCAAACTCCACACAAACTGTGGCTCCAGGCCGAGAATTGATTTTTTTTCTTCTTCTCATCAATGTTAAAACAGAACGATATTGAATGAGAAGACATTATTTAAAGACCTGCTGTACTAATAATGCTAAAATAAATTGTTTTCTTTGCTTCCAGGACTAAGCGCTGTGTGAATCCAGCAATGGCATCATTTCCAGATTTATTCCAGGCCAAACTACTTTACATTAATGGTCTTGCCTGCCTGCCTTCCTTCCTTCCTTCCTTCCCTTCCTTCCTTCCTTCCTTCCTTCCTTCCTTCCTTCCTTCCTTCCTTCCTTCCTTCCTTCCTTCCTTCCTTCCTTCCTCCCTTCCTTTTCTTTCTTTCTTTCTTTCTTTCTTTCTTTCTTTCTTTCTTTCTTTCTTTCTTTCTTTCTTTCTTTCTTTCTTTCTTTCTTTCTTTCTTTTTTGCAACATTGGCTCTAGTGAGTATTCTGTCCTCCTCCTAAGGGAATGGTAGCTACATTTTAATTCCTTCCCACTGATCACCATTATCTACCTTGCACCAGAACATTCTGGACCTATGACCAAAGATAACTAAAAAGGTAATGCTAAAGGATTTCACTAGAAGACAGGACTCATCAGCAGATGCAGGCTGGCCTTAACACCTTATGTGGAGAGTTTTCTTTGTTTCTGACCTGTAACATATCCTCTCAGACAGGAGCACACTACTAATGGTTCTTAAGCTCCTACACCCACAACCTTAGGTACCAGGCACTCCAGTTCTACCCTGAATACAGAACAGAGGAATGTTATGAAAGTAGGGAGAAAGAGATTGAGAGCAAAGCAAACAATTAACAGGAAATGATTAAAAAAAAATTCTATCAGTGGGCACAGAGACTATTCTCAAGAGATATTCTGATGTTGAAACAGTTACAGTAGCTACTAATATCTTCCTCCCAGAACCTGATTCACCTTCTTTCTTTCCGGATTAATCCTTTCCCATTAGAGATGACATTGGCTCATCTCTCGTATAGCCAGCTATAGCCACGCCACTAAGTCCAGGCCTTTGGAATACACACAAGGTAATGGGTGACAACGTTCAAGTCAATTCTAGGACGAGCTGCATGTCCTAGACCAGTGATGGCGAACCTATGACACGCGTGTCAGAGGTGACACGCAAACTCATTTTTTTGGTTGATTTTTCTTTGTTAAATGGCATTTAAATATATAAAATAAATATCAAAAATATAAATCTTTGTTTTACTATGGTTGCAAATATCAAAAAATTTATATATGTGACACGGCACCAGGGTTAAGTTAGGGTTATCAAAATGCTGACATGCTGAGCTCAAAAGGTTCACCATCACTGTCCTAGACTTTCTCTTAAATCATTCCTACTGGATAGGAAATGTCAAGTTATGGAGAACCCTGAGAGAATAACCCTGGAAGTCCAAGCCTGGACAGCTCACTTCTTGATGGTGATATTGTTGGCAAATAAAATTCTGCCTTAACTCAGGCACTTGGTTCCAGAGGCCCCTTTTGCAGAAACTTAACCTATTTCTAAATGATACATTGGCAACTGTAAGAGAGACAGAAGGGAAAGAAAGAAATCTGGACTGTGTGTCCAATACCTGGATTCAGCCACACAACCTTTCATTGCAGCAGAGCAGTTGAAAAAGAAAGGGAAGATATTGGTCTCTGACATTACTTAGCAGGTAGCACGAAAACATTTAAAGACTTTAAAGCACCAAAATTATGTGGTCAAAGAGAAACTATGGAAAAAGAATTGGATGAATTGGCAGAGGGTCCACCAACATGCATACAATTAGCATCTACTGATACCACTCTAAATATGAACATGCCAGCTTTGACATAGCATACACAGCATGCCCACTTTGGTCCATTGGGAACTCATGGACTAAGGCAGGTTAGTACATGAAACCTTATATTCTATAAAAAATTAAATGTTGATTCAAATTACAAATCTAAGCTGGAGATAGTCAGAAATGGAAGTAAAATGGTTAATAAAAAGCAATACAGTTCAAAAAGCCTTTATTACGGACAGTTCAATTGCACACTTAACACAGTATTCCTTCACTTAGTAGATATTTTTCTAATGCTAACACTGACCCAGTCACTGTGCTAATGCTTAGTGAACTGTAGGAATTTGAGAGGAGAGAGAGAGACTAAAATATATAGCTGTAGAGAGTTCACAGTCTACTAGGGTAGCCAAATATGGAAACTAGGAGGGGTAGAAAAGATGAAAGGATTTTCATAAATGGAAAAGGCATGTAAATACTCCAGCTGGTAGGAGCGGGGCAGGCTGAGAAGACAATTCACAGATCAGTCTTTAAAAATAGATAAATAAAATAATTCTGGCCCACCTCATGAAGAATATAGTTGTATAACACCAAATGCCACTCTGAGTCAGAATCATAAGATCTAAAAGCAGTCTTATTGTAAGAGTAGGAAAATAAATGCTTTTATAGCAGTCCAGTGTTCCCTTTGTATATCTAGCTAAAAAGTTTAAGCATATAATCTCAAACAAGCTGACTTCCCATAAAAACCAGAAGGCACACAGCGACCACACATATACCAGCAAATGAGATTATGTTCTGAATTTTTGGAATAAAATATTTCATCAGAAACAAAACAACAAAAAACAAACAAACAAATATGTCAATAAAATATGCCAATAAAAATACCTAACAGATGTCTTAACATTTTAGGAAGAATATCTTCTTCTAATTAGCATATAAATATATAAGACAATATATAATCTCCTTGATTTTCTAATTATTATAGCTGTTACCTATTTGAAGACACACATATACAAACATATAAAGTATATATTCATGTATGCATAGACCTACTTATGCATACCTATAATCATATACTAGAGGCCCGGTGCACAAAAATTTGTGCACTCGGGAGGGAGGGAGGGGTCCCTCAGCCCGGCCTGTGCCCTCTCCCAGTCTGGGACCCCTCGGGAGATAACGACCTGCTGGCTTAGGCCTGCTCCCGGGTGGCAGAGGGCAGGCCCAATCCCTAGGTGCAGCCCCTGGTCAGGCTCAGAGCAGGGCCGATTGGGGAGTTGGGGCGCCGCCCCCTGTCATGCACAGAGCAGGGCGGATTGGGAGGTTGCGATGCCACCCCTAGTCACTCTTAGGGTAGGGCCGATTGGGGGGTTGGGGCACCGCCCCCTGTCACACTCAAGGCAGGGTCCATAGGGAGGTTGCGGCGCCACCCGCTGTCATGCACAGAGCAGGGCCCATCAGGGGGTTGAGGAGCTCCCCCCTGTCACACACAGAGCAGGGCCCATCAGGGGGTTGAGGAGCTCCCCCCTGTCACACACAGAGTAGGGCCCATCAGGGGGTTGGGGAGCTCCCCCCTGTCACACACAGAGTAGGGCCCATCAGGGGGTTGGGGAGATCCCCCTGGTCACACACAGAGCAGGGCCGATAGGGGAGTTGGGGCAGCGCCCCCTGTCACACAGAGAGCAGGGCAGATCAGGGGGTTGGGGCACAGCCACAGTCACACTCAGGGCAGGGCCGATGGGGGGGGTGGGGGGGGTTGGGGCACCGCACCCTGTCACACACAGAGCCGCAGGGCAATCAGGGGGTTGGGGAGCTCCCCCCTGTCACGCACAGAGCAGGGCCGATCAGGGGGTTGGGGTGCCGCACCCTGTCACACACAGAGCCACAGGGCAATCAGGGGGTTGGGGAGCTCCCCCCTGTCACGCACAGAGCAGGGCTGATCAGGGGGTTGAGGAGCTCCCCCCTGTCACGAACAGAACAGGGCGGATAGGGAGGTTGTGGCCCCGCCCCCTGTCACACACAGAGCCCCAGGGCGATCAGGGGGTTTGGTCGATGCCCCCTGTCACGCTGATCCCGGTGCTGGGAGGCATATTACCCTTTTACTAAATAGGATAGAAGCCTGGTGCACGGGTGGGGGCCGGCTGGTTTGCCCTGAAGGGTGTCCTGGATCAGGGTGGGGGTCCCACTTGGGTGCCTGGCCAGCCTGGGTGAGGGGATGATGGCTGTTTGCAGCTGGTCACTCCCCCTGTAGGGTGGGGGTCCCCACTGGGGTTCCTAGCCAGCCTGGGTGAGGGGCTGAGGGCTGTTTTCAGTGGGTGACTGAAGCTCCCAACCACTCCTTTTTTCCTTTTTTTTTTTATTCTGGGCCAGCTTAGCTCTGAGGCTAGGCTCCAGCTATGAGACCTCAACTGCTGAAAGCAGGTTTCTGGCCTTTGTTTACCTTCTATATTTGAAACAATGTTGCGGTCCTGCTGGCTGAAGCCTGGGGTTTTGTTTAGCTTCTATATTTGTTACAATGTTGTTTAGAGTGCAGCTGAGAGGCGGGCAAGGCAGGCGGGGAAGCTTGGCTTCCTCCCTCACTGAAGCAAGCAAGCCTCCCTGTTCACGTCAGCTGCCTGGCTGCCAGCTGCCATCTTGGCTGGATGTTAATTTGCATATTGCCCTGATTAGCCAATGGGAAGGGTAGCGGTCGTACACTAATTATCATGTTTCTCTTTTATTAGATAGGATGACATATACACACACACACAGAACAATGTATTTCTTAAACTACTTAATTATACTTTCCTAATAACTCACTAGAAATTATGAAAGCTAGAGAGTTAAAAGTGTTGCACACTTCCCTATAATTTCCGTTAGAATGAACCCATACCAAATTGACTACATTTCCAATTCAATTCAGACTTCCTGTTGGGATCTGATGATGTGATACCAGCCCTTCCTAACAGCCCTCTCCATGAAACCAGCAGATCAGTGGGCATCCTTTGACCTGCCATTCTAATGTGACATCAGACTTGACAAAACCAGTCTTAGATCCTGCCTGGTGAGTATGGTACTGGTGGTGGCAGGTGGGGGGGGGGGGGGCGGAATTAAGAAATAGGGATGTGGAGATCGTACTAGAACCACTGCTTAACTAGGACCCAATGACAAGGATAGAGGACAGGATGCTGCATGGGGCTAGCCCTTTGTTGCTATAGTAACTCATTGTCTGCCCAGATCTTCAAAGATTGTCTAATGCTTCTTTCAAGAAGGCAATTGCCTCTCTCTTGATTACATCCCCAGATGATTTAAACAATATAAATAGTGCAACATCAAAAACATTGCATGCTATAGTCTTTACCAGCTCTGATCTGTAAATATGCATACTATATTCACAGGCTTTTATGACTTTTTAAACACTCCGTGGCCCCTAGTCAATCAACGATCAAAAAGAAAGAGAAACACTCATGAGAATGCAACAAATTAAGTGTGAAGAATTCCCATAGAGAGACTACGTTCTCAACTATGATAAAATATAGATAATAGTTACACAGTTAAACATACTGTTTCATGATGAGAAACACTAAAAATGTGTGGATTTTTATTAGATTAGGTTTCCCTACCCCCTCCCCCCCCCCCCCCAAAAAAAAAGAATAGGTTCTCCATTATTGAGAAACTATTCCTGAACAGAGAGAATAGTTGGTTATATGTTAAATTTCTTCAAATTAGTATTAATTCTTTAATTTTATTTTTGGTACACTACTATTTAAAAAGTTAAGTAGCACAACATTCTTGCCTACCATTAATATACCACAAAGGTAATCATTGCACTATATGTATAAGACATCATCCCATTGTTCAACTTAAATATATACAATTTTATTTGTCAATTATATCTCAATTAAAATATTTTAATTTAAAAATAGTACCACAAAGGAGGAGCCCTAGTGTTAAGGTTATGCTGGCTATTCAGGAAACAGAACCATGGAACATCACAAATCTAAGGGAAGTACTGAAAGCATTCTTTCAAGATTCTCACTGTTTGAATTTTAATGCTTTTTAAAGCAATACAGTACTTTACTTGGAGTAGGCAGAGAAACTAATTGTCTTATTTACTTTTTAACAGCAAAGTTGATAGATTCTCAGGGGGCTTTATTCCTTATAGCCACTAATGCCAGGAAATATCCCTTCAACAACCATCATCTCTTAAATAATCTGCCCACTCTAGAACCTCAATTTAGATGAAAAAGGGAAATACAATAAGTTAAGAAAGTCTACTTACTATACAATATATCCAAAGCAGGCATTTTTAAAAAGTCAATTTATAATTTGATTGCCTCTGAGACACTGTATTTTGCATTTTCTCATTTTACATGTCCTTTAACTTATATTAAGGTTGAATTTTTAAAGGTGACTTGTAATGCTTTCCTACTGCTTTCAATATATCTAAAGAATATTAAAAATCACTTAAAGGATAAATGTAAACTGAAGTTGATGGTGGGTGTTGCAACACAAATACTAACCATTTCTTAAAACAACTTTCAAAATGAGCCTCTGGTTTTTTGTTCCTTTGCTTTATCTAAAGTCAAATAATTATACCCCAAATATAACATGCTGGTTCTAGTTACTATACTTATTTTTAAATGTGTTGACTTCTCTATATCTTTAGGTTAAACTTTTATTTTTCCTAACATAGGAGTTAAGGTATTATAGGCATTTTTATGCAAATAACAAAATATATTAATAATTTCAAAGGGATAAAAGTTCTCTGTTTATATAATCACATTTTATACACTTTAAAGGGCAACAAAACTTTTTCCAAAGAGCAATGCTAATATAAAGTGGTCAAAATTATTTGGAAGTTTCTTCTATATTAATAGAAATTCTTTATAAGCTGGCATTTGGTTTTATAATTTCTCTGTTTCACATGGAGGAAATTGAGAAAATGAGTCATCAATGACAGAGCTTCTGGTCTTCATTCATCTACTTTCCCATAACACTTTCTATCCATGTTCTTTATCCCTAAAGCCTTATTATATCTGATATATTATATATTTACATCACATATATAAATCACATTAATTTAAAAATCACTCAGTTAAACATGAGTGATTTGAATAATATCAAATATTATTCAAAACACTTTTCATATATAATTCAAAAGAGGATATACTTCAAACTTTCATCAAGAAGTTACTTGTACGATAATGGTGACTGTGTAAAATAGTCACATAACAAAAGGTAAGGATTAATTCTAGTATTAAATATGCTGAAGTCTCCAAAGTTTTTTTTTTTTTCCCCTAAGTGAAATTAGTTATATTTTTATGGGACGAAAGCACTAAATAGAAGTACGTCAGCAAACTGTTTCTAAAAGAAGTTCAGAGTTCCTTCTTTCTGTGCCTTCATATAAAGTGAATATTCAAATCCATTACTTAAGATGTCAATGCTGATGCAGAACAGTTAAAGGTATATTCATGCAGTACAGATTTCAAGCACTGCCTCATAACCATGGACTTCCAGTTGAAATTGAACCAAAAAAAAAAAAAATGAACAACATCCTGAAAGACACAAAAATATTATTAAGCTAGTGATTCCCAAAAAGGGGAAAGAAAATATGTAAATTATGAGTGGGGTGGATGGTCTAAATAAGGATTGCGTATTATGTACTCTGATGATTTGAGGTCACACTGTCAGCATGCATTTTGGCATGTTAATGATAAGCAACAGGTAGTTAATGGGGGAAAAATATAGCACTTATCTTCTCCATGCCCTCTGGAATGTAATTACCTGCCTAAAGTAAACCATCATTATATTTTCATGTTTTGCATGTGCATCAAAACAGATATTTGCCAAAAATACTTCAGTAAATCCCTCACTTAAATTTAATATGTAATTGTGATGAATTTCCCCCAAAGGTCACATAAAAATAACTGAAAATACTATAGCAATAAATAGTCTATTCCGTCATTATATAAGTTGGCTGAATGACTCCTAGAATATGGAATTCATTCAGGCAACTCAGCTTGCCTAAAAAGTTTAAATCAAACACATTTACAAACTTCCCAAGTATAGAACGGTTGCTCATAATAATTCAATAAAGTAATTTGACTAAAGTCAGAGTAGTAAGCTATTTCAGATTTAAAATATATTTTAGAGATGAAAGTCTAAAATTCATTTTTAAAATATTTTAACGCAGCCACTAAGAAATGAAATACCATATGTGAAGCATTGTTCAAATACTGACTGTCAATATTATTCCAAGTGAGGGCATGATAAAGGGAAATTTTTCCATGGGTTTAGAAATAATTTCATTTGTTTGCTTGACTTTATTTTTTTTAACTTTTTTTTTGTATTCAATATTAGCATAAACAGAAATAAACGTGTGGGGGGTTGCTTTTGCAAGAGCACTCATCTAGCAAAATGTTTAAGCCTTGTTCACAAAGCATGTAAGCAAAGCCCTCCATGAAGTGCTATCATCATTATGGTTTTTCATCCCCATACCCATGCCTAGTCTAGTATTAATGAGCTACATCTAATTTTAAAGTAAAAAAAAAATAATAATAGCGTTTCTGGAATCTGTGTGCCAGAATCAGCTACATGTTAGATTTGGCTTGTCAGCTAGTCCACGTGAGGGGTGTTAGGAGAAGGGGTAGAGGAGCCAAGATGAAAACGAGTCTATAAGCTTCCATTGATTTTTCTCAAATCGTGACAGTGTGAGAACTGATGAAAGAAGTTAAGTCACCTGCACGGAGTGTTCTGAGGCTGGACTCCAGGAGAAATTCTCTCCCCCGTCACAGGAAGGGTTGGCAGTGTGTCTGTGACTCCCTCTGGCTCCCTTTCCGGCCTTTGGGGTCTAAAGCGTGGGCTGGGGACAGTAATCAACCTCCTCCCAGGACAACCGAGTTGGATGCGTGGAGAGCAACCGCGCTCTTGACGCGGAACTAGCTCTGCTGCTGCTTCATTCACATCAGGTGGGGAAACAAACGATCCGAGTATCAGGGTCCCTGGCTCCAAGGCAAACTAGCGTCCACTCCTAAAACCGGGCTCGGTCCGGAGAACCCGAACCCGTCAGGGAACTCCCCAGGGCGGTCTACAGATTAACCCTTTCGGTGCTGCCACCTGAGGACTTCGCTTCCACGCCACCGCCTCACCCCGCAGATTTCACGGGGGTTCATTTTGGGATACAAGGCAACGGAACGCACTGCAAACACGTTCTGTTTTAAAGTGCATGCCGAAGCACCCATCTGATCAGCAATGTTATGCCATCAGGGACAGTTCAACTTCTGCCGACCGGTGCCGCCCCGCAACCCCCACCCCCACCCCAGCCCCCTCCGGCCCTTGGAAGAGCGGGCATTTATAAATCTTACATCTTCCTTCCTCCTCCCTCCAATTCCTTAATGGACCATTAGTAACGAGATCGATCCTAGTTACTTTCGTGGCAATGCATCGCAAAAGCACATCCACCGTGTTGGCTAGTGCCAGAAACACCCTGGAAAAGTTGAGCCGGGCGAGCCGGCACTTTGCAAACCTTCGGAGGCCGAAGGGGAAGGGGGACGGGGCGGTGGGAACCGGGCGAAACCTGAACTCCGGGCCCGCGGGCCCGCCAGCCCTTCCTGCTGCACCGGTCGGGAGGGGGCAGCGGAACTGCCAACTTCCCGGCCGCCGGGCACCGCGGCGGCTCCTGCAACCCCGCTGCCCGGCAGACCGAGTCCCGTGCCCACCCGCTCCCGGCCGCCGCGGCCCTCGCCCGCAGCCGCGCGCCCCGTGCGCCGGGGGAGGGGGTGCGCAGCACTTACGTCTCGGAATTTGTTCCACTGCCCGACCTCCTTGTCGTACTGGGAGATGGTGGTGAGCCATTGTTTGTCATCCAGAAAATTTCCGCCGTCCGACCGCCCCCCGGCTGCAGCCACGGCCGCGGCCGCCGCGAGAGCCTGGCTGCACCAAGCGGCTGCACACACACACAGCACGGCCGGCACCTTGAGCATCTGGGAAAGGAGACACAACGGGGGGGGGGGGGGGGGGGCAGTGTCAGGCAAGGGGCGCGGAGACCGGGGAGACCCTGGAGAACGCGCAGCGGCAAGGACGGGGAGAGGAGGGGACGGGCAGGGACGGGCTTTCCCCCGACACCGGCACTCACGGAGCAGACCCGCAGCCCCGGGGGAGGAGAGGGGGGTGGAAGGAGGGAGCCCCGGCCGCGGCAGCCCGGGCCGGGCCGGGGGAAGGAGGCTTCCCGGCACATCACCTTGCTGTGAGCCCGCTCGGTGCTCGCAGCTGCGGCTGGAAAGGCGGCGGGGCTCGGCCAACTCGCAGGTTTCAGGAGCCGCGGCTCGCGTCGCCGTCTGGAGCGGTCCACTCAGCTCCCAGCGCCGGGCGCGCTCCCCGCATCTCCACTCCCCCCGCGCCTGCTCTCCGCTCACTCCGGTTGGCTCACCCCCTCCCTCCCCCAGCTTTTTTTTTTTTTTCCCCTCTACCACCCCCTCCTATCCTATCTTCCTCTCTCTCTCTGGATAGGAGCTGCAGTTAACTCCGGATGCGCCGCTGGCTGGAGGCAGAGGATGCGCTGCTCTTCGCCTAAGAATCCTTAGCAGAAGAGGTTCTGGGGTTCGCCGCTCAGACTGACCACTCTGCTCCTGGATTTATTTAACGCGACGCGTGCTGCACCTCTCTTAGTAGCCTTGGCTCTGCATTTACCAAGTCAGATCTGGAGAAAACTTTATGCATCACCAAGACCAAAGAATCCCCTGGACTTTTTGTCCTGTAAACCTCTTGGCTGAGCTAGGACCTAAGGCAAAGCCATCTCTCATATTAGAAAGTAGAATGAGAGAGAGAGAGAGAGAGAGAGAGAGAGAGAGAGAGAGAGAAGGGAGGGAGGAAGGAAGGAAGGAAGGAAAAGAGTCGTGACCAGGTAGGGCTTTTGAGTGCACCTAAATCTGCCAACTACCATAAGGTATTGTCCCTGAGTAAAAACTCCTCAGCAACTGTATTTTACGTTCTAGTATTTGGATCAAAAACTTAAAAAACCCAATCTATGCCTCCCTCCTGCAAAGTGGAAGCGAGTTTCAAAGACCTAATCCTAATTTTTGCCTCCAAACTCCAATTATGACAAAATACTGGGCTCTCCATTGTTTTTCCACACAGTATTCTAAATAAATTGGAAGGAAATCCGTGATTAGCCCCCTGTAAAGAAAATCTCTCCCACAGACTTAGAGGATTTTGGTGAAGTAATTATTATATGCAAATCAAGAGAATCATGGAGGCAAAAACTGCAATAACTTTATGTATTTCTATTAAATTATTAAAGATTATTTTAGCCAAAAACAACAGCTCCCAAAGTTATGACCTTTGAAATTTTCATGCAGCTTCCACAAGTCAGAAGCTGTTTGAATAGCAGCAGTACTTTCTCACATTTTCTATGCCAATCTCATAACACCTGTGTAATGTTTTCAGACTATATTAAAATAGGAATTGAACACAATGATTAATATTGGTTTCTAATTTTTAAATGTAGGATTTCAAAGTGAATCTATAATATGTAAAATAAAAAAAATAAAAAAACTGCCATTTTCCCCCCCCTCAATTTCCCTCCTTTCCATTGTGGTGAATGATGGAGGTGGGGGGATGGGGTGGGGGGAGTGGATTGAAAAAACACCAGAATGTATAATTACAATTCATAGAGGTCCTGACTGATGTAAACACATGTCAGATCTCAGTGGTTGAGCTTAGACCTATAAACCAGGAGGTCCCAGTTCTATTCTGGATCAGAGCACATTGGGGGGGGGGGGGCTCCAATCCCCAGTGGGGGGCATGCAGGAGGCAGCCAATCAATGATTCTCTCTCATCATTGGTGTTACTATCTCTCTCCCTTTCCCTTCCTCTCTGACATAAATAAAGATATATATTTTTCAAAAGAATACTGAAATGTATTAAGGCAATCATTAGGAGGTCCATCCTCCACTCTCACCTCTTCCTGCTTTTGGTCCTTCATTCCTCCATATCCCCAGCCAAACCTCTTTGACCCAAATTTTGAAGAAGTAGTTTAATTCAATGAGACTATTTTAAGATGTTTTAAAAACCTCATTTTTCAAAACTTAAATCTAATGGATAAAGCACAGAAATTGTGCCTTAGATGTAACTCTGATGCACAGCACGTCAGTAATTATTAAATAAAAATGACCTCACCTTTGTAAGCTACCTTTTTAAAAGATGTCTTTGACACAAAGTATTTGATGAGAGATGATACAGCAACACTCTCCTGCTTGGGCATCCATTATTATTTTAGCACAGGAATTGTCATTTAAGAATATCAGAATCACCTTTAGATTTCAGGGAGCATATATACTTAGTTTTATACCTCAGTTTTCGCCAAAATGCATAAATCTCACTGATGAGCCTGACATGTTCATAGAAACTCTTCACATCTAGCTTTTATTGGCAAGTTCCCAAAATGCAGCTTCACATGGACGACTGCAAGATGTAAAAATGTGTTGAAGAACACACAATGACAATTACATTGTCTGGGAGAAAAGCCTTTATTAGGGTATCAAACTCCAGGTGTGGTAATAAATCAGAATTTACCAACAAATTGCAAGTTGGAAAAGCTCTGAGTCAAAAGAGGTAGAATGAGCCTGTCTCCAGCATATTTGTGCTGGTCTGGTATAGTGCAGCTCATCTCTCACTACCAGTAGGGCTCCTTAAACCTCTGCCATTCTCCACAGCCACTGTCATTGTCAATGCTAAGCTTCTGGGCATTTTGGTGGTGCAAGTAAAAGTCTACTAAGTATGATGGTGTGATGTTATTAATCACAGGAATGGCTCCTCTCAATTTCTCTGTATTACAGGATGTTTGGGTCTTCAAAGAGCCTGCTTTTAAAATTTAAATAATCCTGAGAGAATTCACACTTCAGTAAACACCTTAGTTATCAGTTAACAGCTCAATGGGGATTAATTGAAAGCTTGCCGAGAGCAAAACACAGCTGGGAAGAGTACAGGAAAAGTTTTAAGTGGGAGGTAAGATATGGAAGGGGTAGTTAGTAACCTTGCACAGTGTGAATACAGAGGGGAAAATTCACTGACTGTGCTTCCCAGTTTTATTGGGAATCAGCATAGAAAAGTGGAAAGGCTAAAGAAGGAGAAATGAGAGTGGAGTTTAAAGGCAGTTAGGCAGGCATGAGCAGAGCAAGGACAATGAGCCAGATACAGACACTCACTAGGGCAAAAAGCCCTGATGCAGAGCAAGGAACAGAACTGGGAAACCGAACACCTTGCCCCCAGGGTAACCTACCCTTCCCTAGCATATCCCTGGTCATGCAATTTTGACCCCCTGACCCTTCTCCCCCTAAAGATAACATCTAGGCCTCAGTTATATTTCAGCTCCAGGCCCAGAAAAGCAGCAAAACCAAACAAGTGATGCCATGGCTGTCTCCGGAACAGCTGCATTGACTAATGACCCCCCAGCCCTGGGGATGACCAATCAGTGGAGATCAATAGCCTGAAAGAGCACACCTGGAAAGCTGATAAATATTCTATTGAGACCCTCTCCTGAGACCTCCCCTAAGATTTCAGCCTGCAATACACTCAGGATGAAGGGCCCAGCGCCCACACTGTCCCACAGGGGAGCATGCTGCTCCATTCCCTCCCCACTTCTTCCTTCCAGGGGACCCCATAAGACTTGCAACCAGGGGAGCAATGGACAGCAGTAGCTTGTCCCAGGCTAACCCGCTGAACTTGTCCCCAAGGCCCCTGTTCTCTGACTTCTCAGTGAGCCAAAGCAGCCCGCCCAGGCTCCCCTGTTACTTCTATGCCCTTCCTTGTTTCACTGTCCTAAGTATATTTTTGCTGTGGCCTCTAAATTCTTACTTACTTTGCTACACTTTATCTCTTGATTGAAATATTTCCTTCAAGAAGACAAGAACCAAAGTCTCATCGTCTCCCCAGTAACAGTGGTACCGGAAAGGCAAGTGGCAGGGCGAGCCCTTGGTGTCGTTCCTGGTCATGCTTTACCAAATTGGATCTCACGGCAAGACACAGGTCTTCAGATTCCCAGACCTCTCCGTCACTTCTGTCACCTCACACCAGATAATAGCTTATATACAGTAGGAAAGGCCAACAGAGGGCCACTCCAAGCCTTAACTTCCCCTCTAAATCCCTTTCTCTATCCTTTTAACTTTTCCTCCACTAAATTTTAAGTAAATCAATCAACAAACATTGTTTATGGAATATGTGCAAGTTATTTTACTAGGAATTTTTTATATTAAACACATTGTGTTCTAGGTTTCCTTACCCTAATTTTTAAATTTGTCGCAGTTCTAGAAAAAGAAATACTAAATATATAGTGACAATGGGTCCATTTCTAGGTTAGGTTCCATTAGGTTCTAGGAAGACCATAATAGGACTCCTTTTATTTAAGCGCTCTCTCTCTCTCTCTCTCTCTCTCTCTCTCTCTCTCTCTCTTACACACTCACACAGAGTTATCTTTTATAGGTTACTTTCTTTCGCAGCTACTGTAAAAATATGCTACTCTGTTGTTAATCTGAACTATCATGGGGATATGCAGGAAAGGTCCGATTTATTGCACATCTTTCATGTGTCAGACACAGTGCCAGGCACCTTATACGCAGGATGACCTTTATTCTTCAAGGCTTGCCCCGGATCCAACAGTAAATACAAAGGAAGGACTTTGGAGCCTATGACATTCTCTAGAACAATTAGGCCACACTGCTTCTAGGCTTTCTCTCTCTCTCTCTAGCAGTGGTTCTCAACCTTGGCTGCACATTAGAATCACCTGGGAACCTTTTTAAAATCCTGATTTCTGGGCCTCATCCTCCGGAAATTCTGTTTCTTTGTTATGGGGTGGGGCCACAACATTAGTAACAAAGAAACAGAATTTCCGGAGGATGAGGCCCAGAAATCAGGATTTTAAAAAGGTTCCCAAGTGATTCAAATGTGCAGCCAAAGTTGAGAACCACTGATTTAGGTCATCTCCTGTTTATGTTCTTCAGTTCCAAGTGCCCATGTCTTTCCTCCTCACCTGTTGTGCATTTATGTACCCCATTCCAGTAAGAGCCAGGGCTCACCTTTAAGTCAGGGAAAGAGGAAATGGTTATGTCAGGGAGCTTACTACTACACTGAGGCAGAAGTCACTCCACCTTCATGCTCAGCACCTTGGTCCCCGTCTCAAATGACCCTGTCAACTACCAACACTAGGGGCCTCAGCAGTATCAAGCCTGTCACCCAGCAGGCAATTCACCAGGTTGATTGAGGGAATTAGCCAGGACTGACCCTCTTTCCTACTGCAAAAATATGGTTTGCCTTTCCGTTACAGACAGCTGGTGGAGGGTAAGGAGAGATGGGCATTAAGTGGCTTCGCAGAGCATCTGCGGCCACCAGAAGCTATAGTTTAATGATAGATGAGTTATCCTACAGGCACAATTTAGCCATGTCTGAAATATTTCATTATAAGGTGAGGGAAACAATACGCAATCTATTAAAATCAACCATTTAGAGTTGTGCCATATGCCAAATTGTGTCTATGAGATTGAATTCAGCAATTTAAAAAAGAAAAAAGAAAAACTCTAGGTATTAAAAATTCAGGAGCACATTAAAGACCTGCCAACACCATCACAAAAACATGCCAAGAAGAAGCATTCTATGTCTTCATTTTAGATTTTTTTTCCCTGAAACCAGGTAAGTCTTATAGCAGCTGTATTTTTACTATAATATAAGGTAGCAGTAATTACTAATATTTTCATTGGGACATCAAAAATAAACACATTCTGAAAACTGGAATGGAATTGTTAGAATAGTATAACAGGCTTTTTGGTTGTTGTTGCTTGCAGAAACCAACTCCACTTTACCAAACCTAGAAAATATTAGATACCTAATTTGATAAACAGGCCGTCTGTGATTTAACATAATCTAAAACATTCAGTACATAAACAGAATTTGCAAACTTTCGTAAATATGAGAAGAACATCAAGCAGTTCAAGTACTGTGATTCTTAAAAAAGCATTTTTCAACGTTTAAAAAAGAGGGTGAATCTGGTTAAATTAATTGATTATTAAGTTGATGATGCTAGAAGGTGGCCAATAAGGCAATTCAAAATTGTTTTTACTTTATATTGAAATGTAATTCTTCAATATTTTTAAAAACTATTTTTAACTTTAATGAATCCTATCTAATAAAAGAGAAAAATGGTAATTGGCGTAGGACGATACCCTTTTCATTGGCTAATCAGGGCTATATGCAAATTAACTGCCAACTAAGATTGGCAGTTAACTGCCAACAAGATGGTGGTTAATTTGCATATGTAGGCACAATGCAGGGAGGTGAAAGGGAAAGCAGGAAGAAGCCCCCTGCCACTGACAGTGATCAGAAACCCAGGGGGGAGCTAAGAGCTGGGGGGCAGGGCAAAGGCGGCCCTGGAGCCGCCTTTGCCCTGCCCCCCAGCCATGATCGGAGAATCGGGTGCCTTTTCCGCCCTGGCCAGTGATAGCAGGAAGTAGGGGTGGAGCCAGCGATGGGAGCTGGGCACGGTCGAAGCTGGCAGTCCCGGGAGCTAGGGGCCCCTTGCCTGGGCCTAAAGTGGAGCCCACGATCGCGGGGCCGCTGCAGCTGCAGGTCCCCGCAGCCCGGGCCGGACGCCTAGGCCAGAGGTGTTAGGCCTGGGCAGGGGCGGAGCCTGCAACCACGGGGAGCTGGGGGTCCCCTGCCCAGGCCTGACACCTCTGCCGGAGGCCTCAGGCCTGGTCAAGGGGCCGATCCGGTGATTGGTGATCGGAGGGTGATGAGGGTCAATTCCCCTGGCCGAGGCATCAGGCCTGGGTGGGGGGCGGAGCCGGGGATTGGGGGGATATGATGGTCCCCTTGCCCAGGCCTGAAGCCTGGGTCAGAGGCGTCAGGCTTGGGCGGGGGGTGGAGCAAGCGATCAGAGGGAGATGGGGGTCCCCTGCCCAGGCATGATTCCTGGGCCAGAGGCCTCAGGCCTGGGCAGGGGCCAGAGCCAGTGATCGGGGGAAGATGGGGGTCCCCTGTCCAAGCCTGACACCTCTGCCAGAGGACAAGGGGCCGATCAGGCGATCGGAGGGTGATGGGGGTCTACGCCTCTGGCTGAGGCATCAGGCCTGGGCAAGGGGCAGAGCCAGCAATCGGAGGGTCTGGGGGTCCCCTGCCCAGGCCTGATCGGCAAGGGGCCGATCCGGCGATTGGAGGGTGATTGGGATCAACGCCTGAGGGCTCCCAGTATGTGAGAGGGGGCAGGCTGGGCTGAGGGACACTCCCCCCCCCACACACACACACACACAGTGCACGAATTTCATGCACCGGGCCCCTAGTATTGATTATCCTATCTAATAAAAGAGAAAAATGGTAATTGGCGTACGACGATACCCTTTTCATTGGCTAATCAGGGCTATATGCAAATTAACTGCCAACTAAGACTGGCAGTTAACTGCCAACATAGGCGCAATGCTGGGAGGCGAAAGGGGAAGGAGGGAAGAAGCTGCCTGCCGCTGACTGCAATCGGAAACCCAGGCGGCAGCCAAGAGCCAGAGAACCGAGCTGCCTTTGCTCAGAGAAGCCAGGCCTCCTTTGCCGGCTTCTGTGATAAGAGAACCTGGCCTCCTTTGCCGGCCCTGGGCCAGTAATGGGAGAAGCTGGGTGGGGCAGGGAAGAGGCGGATGTCTGCCTGGCTTCTCAGATCACTGATCACCAGTGATGGGAGAACACCCAGAGGCGGGGCCAGAGGCCAGGCTGCATAGCTGCCTGGGGACACCATCTGGACCCCAGGGGCGACGCAGCCAGGCCCCAGAAGGAGACCCAGGGCCAGGGGCTGAGTTGCAGCTGGGGCACGCGATACAGTACCTGGGCTGAGGAGACCCAGAAGGAGACCCAGGGGCCTCGCAAGAGGAGAGTCTCCATGGTCAGATGGCGTGGTGTCGGGACAGGAATAAAGACCCGAGGTGACTCAGATGCCTGGACACAGGGTTAGACCAGCCAGCAGGGCCTTTCAGTTGGAACTGGGGTGGGGGTGGGGCGAGGGAGGCAAGCCGGAAATAGAGAACTACAACTCCCAGGAGGCTTAGCGGCCAGGGCCTGGGTGCCTGGCTGTGAAATTGGATGGGCTGTAGTTTCGCAAGCCACTTTAAACTAGAGGCTTGCAAGGTTGGAAGTTCTGCGTCGGGAGCCAGGGAGAAATGGAGCTGGAGCAGAGAGAGGGGTCCATGGCAGCTGTGGGCTTTGAGGAGTTCTCAGCACCTCCCGGCTGGGAGCTGGCGCTGCCTCCGCTGAAGGTGGTTACATCCTGGAGTGCGAGCTTGAGACCGAAGTGGAGTTCATGTCTGGGGGTCTGGGCAGCTCCAGCCTCCAGGAGCGAGACGAAGAGGAGGAGGCAGCCTGAGGCCAGCAAGGGCGGCGCCAATGGGAACTCAATCGCAGGAAGTACCAGGCGCTGGATCGGCGCTGCAGGGAGATTGAGCAGGGGAAGGAGCGGGTCCTGAACAGGCTCCATCAGATATAGAGGATAACATGGAGACTCCAGCAGGAGCGGAGGTTCCTCATGAAGGTGCTGGACTCCTACGGTGACAACTACCGGGCCAGCCAGTTCACCATCTTACTGGAGGACGAGGGCAGCCAGGGCAGAGACGCCCCCAACCCAGGCAACGCTGAGAACAAGCCTCCAGAGAAAGAGGGGCTGTCCCCGCCCAGGAGGACGCCAGCGCCCACAGAAGCCAGCAGCCCGGCCCCTGGCAAGGGGCCCAGCAGTTGGAAGAGGTGGCGAGTGCCATAGGAAGGGCACTGGGCAGGAGTCCCGCTGACTCCGGAGCTGGCCCCCGTGCAGATAAAGGTGGAGGAAGACTTTGGCTTCTAAGCCCTCAAGGCTCTGGACTTAAGTTGGGTTTCTCGGGGGCCAGACAAGCTGCTGCCCTACCCCACCCTAGCCAGCTCCCCCTTTGACTGACCCCCCAATAAATGGACCCGATGCAAAAAAAAAAAAAAGCTTACAGAGGCATGTTTATAGGATCAAATAGTATAAATATAGATGTAACAGGACAATAAAAAGAGAACCTGGCTATGATGATAACCTGAATGCTGCCTCTGTGTCATTCCTTCTTTGGGAACCCCTGGACCTGCTGGGGCTGGACCCCAACATTCCTCTTCTTATAAGGACTTCAGTGAGATGGGCTAAGGGTCCCACTGGAACTGCCACAATTTAATGTAATCCCCTCTTTAAAGATCTTATCTCCATATACAGGTACATTCTGAGGTTCTGGGGATTAGGATTTTAACATACATTTTGTTGATTACCCAAATCAGCCCTTAACAACCAGCATGTTTCAGAAAGTAGATTCCTACAGGGTTATTTACCAAACATTCAGAAGTATTTTTAAAAGAGCTAAGCCCCTCGCCCACCGTGTGGGCCCCTCCCAGCGAAGAGCGAAGGCCTGGGTTCCGGGCACCAGAGGAAAACTGGTGCCAGCAGCCAGGGGAAGGGGCCCCCAAGGGGCTCCAGATTGCGAGAGGGCACAGGGTGGGCTGAGGGACCCACCCGAGTGCACAAATTTTTGTGCACCGGGCCTCTAGTAAAAACATAAATTCTATTGTTAGGTACAAGGTTCTGACACAAAAAATGCAGTAAAAACATATAAGAATATTTAAAAAATATCTTCTACACACATGCACAGAAATTCACATTCTTATACTAAAGTTATTAAATGTAAAATTCCACAGGCCAAAAGGACTTTTAGAAGTACCTAGGTCATTAAGGTTAATAAGGATGTGTTTTTTTTTTTTACAATTTCTTTGACCTGCAGATTTATTTATATACAGTAATAACATTCACATAAAAATGGGTGTGAAATGAGATTATTCTTTAACCATGAATGTTAATTGGCTTGGAGGGTATTATGTTCTCCAAGGGCTATAAAGTTTCTAAATCAAGGTCTGCAAAGAGTCCTCTGTGTTGCTATGTTATATTTGTGAACTTTTATTTGTGTGTTTACTTAGTTTTAGTGCGTTAGGCAAAATAAGCTTCTTATATCATTTTCTATTAAATTAATGTTAGTTAATTATTTTCAGAGTGTAAAAACTACACCAAGTGCTACTTGGATAAATGGAGAGTTCTCTCCATGTTAGGCCGTTGTCCTAAAAGGAGAGAAAAAGTTGTGATTACTGTCCATACATACAAGGTCAAGAATTCTGTACACTATAGGATTGTTGAAAGTAGAGAAAGTATTACCTAAAACTTAAACAAAAACATGAAATAATTCACATGATCCCCTGAAACCAGTGACATCAAACCACTTCCTGCAAGTAAGGGATGGTTGTAATATATTGTGAGAGGGACCATAGTCACATAACATTTTTTACAGTGTATAAGTATGATTTATTTTGCTATTAGTTATTATTGTTACTCTCTTACTGTGCCTAATTTATAAATTTCTCTTACTGTGCCTAATTTCTCCTCTCTTAAAGATAAAAACCAGTTAACTTGCTATTGACACTAGTCCCCCCTTATCCGCAGTTTGCTTTCCATGGTTTCAGTTACCCTCAGTCAACTGTGGTCCAAAAATATTAAATGGAAATTGCCCAAAATAGACCATTCATAAGTTCTAAATTGTGTGCCTTTCTGAATAGCATGCTGAAATCTCTTGAGTCTCCATCCATTCAGCCCAGGATGTAAATCACTCCTTTGTCCAGTGTCTCCATGGTGTATACACTACCCACCCATTAGTCATGTAGTAACCACCACCATTCTCAGATTGACTGTGGCGGTATGTATCTGTGCTCGAGTCAAACCTTATTTTACTTAATATGGCCCCAAAGTGCAAGAGTAGTGATGCTGGAATACGGATATGTCAAAGAGAAACCTAAAATAATTCCTTCAGTGAAATGGTGTAAGTTCTGGACTTAGTAAGAAAAGAAAAAAAAATGCTGAAGTTGCTGCGACCTATGGTAAGAATGGTGAGAATGAATCTTCTATCAGTGAAATTGTGAAGAAGGAAAAAAATGCGCTGGTATTGCTGTTGCACCTAAAACTGCAAAAGTTACGGTCACAGTGCATGGTAAGTGCTTAGTTAAGATGGAAAAGGCATTAAATTTGTGGGTAGAAGACATGAACAGAAAACATGTTGATTTATGGCAACATGCTGTGCCAGAAAACACTGAGCCAGTACAAGACTTCAGCAAGGGATCCCCTGAAACCAGTGACATCAAACCACTTCCTGCAAGTGAGGGATGGTTGTAATATATTGTGAGAGGGACCATAGTCACATAACATTTTTTACAGTGTATAAGTATGATTTATTTTGCTATTAGTTATTATTGTTACTCTCTTACTGTGCCTAATTTATAAATTAAACTTTATCATAGATACGTATGTATAGGAAAAAACAGTATATACGTATAGGGTTAAGTACGATCTGTTGTCTCAGGCATCCAATGAGGGTCTTGGAATGCAACTCCTGCAGATTTGGTGGGACTTCTGTACTTTAAAAATATTGATTGATTGTTCTCTAACTGCTATGCTGTGAACTTCAAACTGGAGAAACAAATATGAATAAATTGCTACATTATCTCATTCCACAAAAAGCTCCCACTGTTTTGAGGGAGAAAAATCGCATAAATTAATAATTTAAAGAAGTACAATGAGTGTTATGATAGGAATTATGTCAAGCAGGTCTCTTCCTGAACCAATATGAGGACACTGAAATGTGAATTAATTGTCCTCTATAAAAATAAAAAATTTAGAGATAAGCATGACCTCAGACAAATTGCTCAAACAAAACTATTAAAGATAAAATTTCTCCATCATGAGCCACCTTAGTGATATGAAACTCCACCCCTGCAAATACAGGTGTGTTCATAATGTTTTAAAAAAAAACAAACCTCACATGAAAAACACTAGAATCTAAGAAAAAGGAGAGATTCTCTTCTAGAGCTCATGCACAAGAAAAGGGTAGTCCCCCCAACTTAGGGGATTCAATTGTCCTTCCCTGAATCACATTGGTTTTGATTTGGTTATACCGGGACACCAAACTCTGAATAGATGCCTATACCGAGGAGGGTGAGAGGTACCAGTGATAACTGGACCATTGTTTCACAAATGACCAGATCAAGGGTGGCAAATGTGACAGAATTTCACCAAAGGTCTACATAGAATACTGTGGGAGGGACAGGTCAAATGTGAGACAAGACTTGTGAGCCTTGAAGAATAAGAGTTATTAGCCAGGGAAGTATGGTAGGAATGCCATGCCTTCTAGAAGAAGGAACACAGGTGAAATCAAAGAGCTGTTAAATAATATGGAATTTACATTTTTTAAATGTTTTGTTTTGTACCTAAAACATGATTACTAGATAGACACAAATAGAGTGGTCAGTCTAATCTAGAAAAAAAGTCAAGCAAAAAAAATTCTTAAAATATGTATTTAAAGTGTATTTCAATATAAGGGTTTCTTAGAGAATATCTCCTAGGCATTCATTAGACCATCCTTGCAGTGATATGATTATTCCTATTATTTAATAAAAATTTTTGAGAGTAATATAAGTATGCTAAACCAAAGCAAAGTGTGATTTACCATTCAGATTATCTAAATGTTGATCAGAATTATTATGGTCAACCTGATTATCTTAGGAAATCAAATTTTAATAAGGGAAATGCCTTTGTGGTAACCAATACATCATTTAAAAATAGAAGCTATAGATTTCAGAATTAGTTCATCTTAAATAGATTAGAGGTCAACAAGAAATTGGTAAACTATCATTATTTTCCATATGATTGTTTTAATATCTCAAGTAGAAAATTTAACATTATATATAAATCTAGAGGCCCGTTACACAAAGAGATTCGTGCAATAGGCCTTCCCTTCCCCTGGCTGCCAGCACCAGTTTTCCTCTGGCACCCGGGACCCAGGCCTGCGGCTCCGGCTGGAGCCTTCAGTCTTTGCTTGGCTCTGCAGCTTTGTGCCTACGTATGCAAATTAACCACCATCTTTGTTGGGTTAATTTGCATACTCTCCTGATTGGCTGGTGACCATAGCAGAGGGATGGTCAATTTACATGTTGTCTATTATTAGGTAAGATATTCAATCATTTGTTGCTAAATATATTCTGTAGGAGTCTTCTTTATATATTGAGTAGTACCTAAGCTTATCCATTTTATGGATACACTTCAAAACTCACTACAATACCATTAACTAGATTTATGCTATGTCAACAACAGCAAAACGTCATCAGAGATCTGAGTCCACCGTTTGAAGACCTATAAAGTAAAAAAGCTTCCTTGACATTTTCAGAGTGAGTCATGAGAGAATGATAGCTGGACTTTTCTCTTTCTCTATCATACTTTTCAATTATTATTCTGAACTTGCACTCTCATTTCTCAAATCTGTTTCTTTATTCAACTCATTAAAAATTGGTTTACATCCCACCACTTTACTAAAAATAGTAGCCTAGATTTCACCTTGTTTTCTCATATTCATAAATTATCTTTCGCAACATTTGACACCACAGAACATGCTCATCATTGGCTCACATCAAAACAACTTATTCTGTCTCTTCTCTACTTTTACTGAATTACTCATCTACCCTCTCTTTTGCTTGTTCCTCCATCTGTTTCTCAATTCTGGTGTTTCTTATATTCCTGACATAGGTTTTATGTTTTTCTTCCTCTACACCTAGTATATCCATTTCTTATTGGATATTAGATATATTATTGCTGTTATATTTCTAACCTGAATAATAAACATATACTTACACACTCTATAGCAAACTGAAATAATTAGTTTTCATATATCCTCTTACCAACTTTCTTCAATTTCCCTCATTATGAACATGGTGCTTTAGTGTGGTATATTTGTTACAGTTGGTGAGCCAATATTGGTACATTATTATTAATGCAAGTCCATAATTTACATTCAGGTTTAGCCCTTGTGTTACACCTTCCATGGGTTTTGACAAATGCATAATGACATGTATCCACATTATTTTATCATGCAAACTAATTCAATGCCCTAAAAATGCTCTGTGCATCTATTCATCCCTCCTCCCTTCCCTTTATTATACATTAGCATCCGCTGATCTTTTTATTGTCCATAGCTTCCTTTTCAGAATGTCATGTAGTTGAAGTCATACAGTTTGTAACTTTTAAAAATATTTATATATTCTATTGATTTTTTACAGAGAGGAAGGAAGAGGGATAGAGAGTTAGAAACATCAATGAGAGAGAAACATTGATCAGCTGCCTCCTGCACACCCCCTAATGGGGGTGTGCCAGCAACCAAGGTACGTGCCCTTGACCAGAATCCAACCTGGGACCCTTCAGTCTGCAGGCCGATGCTCTATCCACTGTGCAAAACCGGTTAGGGCCAGTATGTAACTTTTTCAGATTGGTTTCTTTCACTTAAATATGTGCATTTAAGGTTCCTTTGTGTCTTTTTGTAGCTTGATAGTTTATTTCCTTTTATCACTGAATAACATCCCATGTATGAATGTGCTACAGTTTCTTTTTTTTTAAATATATTTTATTGATTTTTTTTACAGAGAGGAAGAGAGAGGGATAGAGAGTCAGAAACATCGATGAGAGAGAAACATCAATCAGCTGCCTCCTGCACACCCCCACTGGGGATGTGCCCACAACCAAGGTACATGCCCTTGACCAGAACCGAACCTGGGACCTCTCAATCCACAGGCCGATGCTCTATCCACTGAGCCAAACCAGTTAGGGCAACAGTTTCTTTATTCATTCACCTACTGAAGAAAGTCTTGGTTTTCCAAGGTTTTGGCAATTATGAATAAAGCTGCTATAAACATGTGGAGGTTTCATGTGGACATGTTTCAAACCCTCTGAGTAAATACTAAGGAGCTGAGTGCTGGGTTGTATAGTAAGAGGAGGTTCAGCTTTGTGAGAAACTGTCAAACTGTCTTCCAAAGTGGTTGCACCATTTTACAGTCCTGCCAGCAATGAATGATTGTTCCTGTTCCACATTGTTGCCCGCATTTGGTGTGTTCTGTATTTAAGCCATTCTAAAAGGTGTGTAGTGATAGCTCATTGTTGTTTTAATTTGCAATGCCCTAATGATATATAATGATGAGCATCTCTTCATATTCTTTTATGCAACCTTTTTGTCTTTTTTGGAAGGTACTTGTTCAGATATTTTTGCCCATTTTTAAATTGTATTGTTCATTTTCATATTGTTTTAAAATTCTTTGAATATTTTTTAATACTAGTTTTTTATCAGTTATGTGTTTTGAAAATATTTTCTCCAAGTCTGTGGTTTGTCTTTTATTCTCTTAACAGTGTCTTCTGTACTGCAGAAGTTTTTAATGTTAATGAAATTCAACTTATCAATTATTTTTATGCAGCATGCTTTTGGTAAAGTTTCTAAGTCATTGCCAAAACTGAGCTCATGTATACATTTCCTGTGCTAGCTTCCAGAAACTCTGTAGTTTGGGATATGACATGTAGACCTATCATCTATTTTGATTTCATATTTGTGAAAAGTCTGAGGTCTGGGGGGTCTAGTGGGTTTTTTTGTCTGTTTGTTTGTTTTTGTTTTTTTGTGGGGTTTTTTTGCATGAGGTTTTCCCAGTTGTTCCATCACCATTTGTTGAAGAGACTATGCTTTCTGCATTCATTTACTTTTGCTCTTTTGTCAAAGATCACTTGACTATATGGTCCATTTCTGCGTTCTCTAATGTGTTCCATTGATCTATTTGTCCTTTTGTTTCACCAATATTACACTGTCTAGATTAGCATTGCTTTGTAGTAAGTCTTGAAGTCTGGTATGACTTTGTTCTTCAATAGTGCATTGACTATTCTGAGTCTTTTGCCCTTCAATATGTTTTTTAACAATGATATCAAAACACAACCATTCTTTATTTTTTTCTCTTTTTGTCTACCCACCACCCTCACCATCATCATATTATAAACACAGTTATCTCTACCTATGAAATATCTCTTCCTCATGAAATCCTCTCTCTTACTCATTGTCACTGTTTTTATTCAAATCTTTACTTTTACCTGTCATAAGCCATCATTCTTTTCAGTGGTATTTTTGCTATTGATCCCTTCTATTTATATCTCACTTCCATGTTGCTGTCAAAGGTGTCACTATTAAAAATTGAGATAATATCTACCTCAATTAACATTTGAGGAAATTCATACAGTCTTAAACATTCAATAAGTTTTAACTCATACACACTCCTTATAATTATGGCCCCAGTCAAGACTTGGATAATTTTAATCCCTTCAGAAAACTTCCTCAAGCCTACTTCCAGTCAATCCTTATTCCCCATAGCAATTAAGTACTATCCTTTCCAATAATAGACAACCATGGTAATTGACCATACCTTCGCTATGCCTCCCATCGGCTAATCAGCGAAATATGCAAATTAACCACCAACAAAGATGGTGCTTAATTTGCATACGTAGGCGCGAAGTGGCAGAGCGAAGACTGAAGGCGGCTCCGGCCAGACCAGCGAAGGCTGAAGGCCGCTCTGGCCGGAGCGAAGGCCTGGGTCCCGGGTGCCGGAGGAAAACCGGTGCCAGCAGCCAGGGGAAGGGAAGGCCTATTGCATGAATCTTTTCGTGCAACAGGCCTCTAGTGATTTATATGATAACAGATCAGTTTGACTTTTTTTGAACTTCACATAAATGGGATTCATACCATAGGTCTTCTTTTGTGTCTGTCTTTGTTGTTCACATGCTTTTGAGATTTGTCCATTTCTTTGTATTTAAAAGTAGGTTATTAGTTTTTTATTGATGAGTAAGTAGTATTCCATTGCATGGATATATCACAATTTGTTTACCTACTCTGTTATTGATGAGCATTTGGATTATAGCCCATTTTTTTACTATCTATATATGTAAAAGGCTAACATGCTAAGTGTCTGACTGTCCAACCAGTCGCTATGATGTGCACTGACCTCCAGGGGGCAGACGCTCAATGCAGGAGCTGCTGTGACGCACACTGGCCATTTACAAAGAAATGGCACCATGGACCTGGAACCCACAAAGCAACAGTCTGCTTCCCCAAAGTGGAACACAGGCCCCTCCACCACCCCAGAGCAACAATCCACCAAATTTCAGCCAATGCTGCCAAGACCCCATGGCATAAAATGTGGCCCACAGCCCAGCCCAGCCTGGAAACAGTGGCTGTGGATGCCAGATAATGACATCACATAGCAACACCTGGCTTCCTCTTCCTAGCGACGGGCCATTTAACAATAAGTGGCACAATGGACCTGGTGCCCATAAAGCAACACTTGGCTTCCTCCATGTGGGAAACATGCCCCACCACCACCCTGGAGAGACACCCCAGCCCCAAATCACAGACAACACTGCCAAGACCCCATGGCACAAAATGCGGCCCACAGCCCAGCCCAGCTCAGAAACGTTGTAGGCACTGGGTAATGACATCATGTAGCAATGCCCAGCCTCCTCTCCCTAGGGACTAGCCTCCTTGGAGTTTCTTCAGCCCAGGAACATGACTTGCTTTATAGCCAGGTGGAAACATTTCACACTTTAACCAAATGTCTGTGAAGCATTTTCCCATGCCTCATCTCATTTGATCCTCACAGCAGTCCTGGAGTAGGAAAAGTTGGGGTGCTTCACTGGGCTGGAAAAAGTTTAGCTAAATCAGAAAGCAGGTCTAATTAAGCAAGTTTATCTATACTAGAGGCCCGGCACACAAAATTTGTGAGCAGGTATGGTTCCCAGCCTGGCCTGTGATCAGGGCCATCTTCCCCAGCTTCCCGGTTCCTCATTCACATTGGGCCATTGGAGCCTGATGGCTAGGGGAAAGGACCGAGAGGTGGTCAGTGTGCCTCATAGTGACTGGTCGAGTTCTGGTTGTTCTGCCATTAGGGTCAATTTGCATATTACCCTTTTATTATATAGGATATATAAAACTCTCGCTGGCGCTAATCCCATCTGTGTGTTTCCATCTGTCATTGTTGATCGTGAACTTGGTTAACACTCCTATTATAGAGAAAGAGTGAATAGCAATATTAAAATATTTCCTCTGATTAATTTTCTTTCAATGTGCATGAATTCATGCCCCAGGCCTCTAGTTATGAATAAAGTCACTGTGAACATTCTTTTGCAATTCTTTTTTTTGCAAACATATGTTTATATTTTCTTTGAGTTAAAAGCTGGGAGTGTAATTCCTGGGTCATAGGGTAGGTTTACTTTTTAACACTGTAAAAAGCTGCAAATCACTTTTCTAGACATCACTTTTCCAAAGTGAATGTACATTTTATACTCAGAAATTCTTGAGTGCACCTGTTGCTCTATAGCCTTGATACTTACTTTTTTATGTCATTAGTCCTTTCAGTTTTTGACATCTGCTGGTTCTTTAATGGTATCTCATTGTGGTTGTCAATATGGTAACTTAGAAATTAAATACTTCATACGTGCCTGCCTTCATCACTTCTGGTGGCTTTGTAGCTTCCTGCTGGCTTACAAAATAAAATCCCTACTTCCAGAATATATTGTGTGATGTGTGCACACTTCTAGTCTGGTCTCTACGTTTTTCTCATTCCCTTGAACATCTTTATGCTTTTGTGTATGTTAATTACTTTCCATTGAAGAACCTTCTTTTTTACTGTCTAGAAAAATAATTTTTTAATCCTCACCTGAATATACATTTATTGATTTAGAGAGAAATGAAGGGAGAGGATAGAGAGAGGTGGAGAGAAAGATAAAAGCAAAGACATCATTGATGTGAGAGGGAAATATTGATTGGTTGCCTATGGTACATGCCCCAGCTGGAGATCAAACCCACAACCTTCTGGTGTATGGGTTGTTGCTTCAACCAATTAAGCCACCTGGCCAGGGCTAGGACAATAATTTTTATTTGACCAGCTCAGATACCCCATTTCTCTGAAAACTTCTATTTCACTATGCAAAGTTAGATACTCCTTCTCTATACTTCCAAAATATATTGTGTTTTATATTCATGTGTCTATTTTTGCTCACTTATCTAGTTTATTTTAATTATTTTTTAACATACATATCTTTACCAGAAGACTTTGATCCCCAAGATCATAGTATATATACAATTCATCATTGAACCCTAAACTACATAATAGTAACTGTCAATCAAAAACTATTAAATGAAAAATGAGTAACATGCTTACTATCTCCTTTAGTCTTCATTCTAGGAAGCACGTCCTGTGTTTCACAAAAAATGGAGAACAAAACATTTATACTTACATGAATGACATTTGAGTTTTGTTCTCTATTCAATGCAAAAAAAATCTATCTTCCAAAATTTCTAATTTTTTATTTTTTTAAAATATATTTTATTGTTTTTTTACAGAAAGGAAGGGAGAGGGATAGAGAGTTTGAAACATTGATGAGAGAGAAACATTGATCAGCTGCTTCCTGCACACCTACTGGGGATGTGCTCACAACCAAGGCACATGCCCTTGACTGGAATCAAACCTAGGACCTTTCAGTCCGTAGGCCGACACTCTATCCACTGAGCCAAACCAGTCAGGGCCAAAATTTCTAATTTTTTTTCAAAATAGACTCTAAGTGTTTTAATTGGGCCAGCCTTAGTAAAAGAATCAGTAATCAATTATTACATTATATTTTTAAAACTTTAGGCTTTTTCACATATTACATACTCAGTAAGATATGTAAGTATTAGTTTCAGCATTAATACTGATATATAAGAATTAGTTTCAGTAGTACATACTCAATGAAATGTATAAGTATTTATAATACTTAACTTACAGACTTCCTGGAAATTTTAACTAGCCTAGTTTTCCTAATAAAATGTCATAGAAATTCCATTTCTTTTTAATCTTTATAAGGGTTAGCAACAAATAAAGGACAAATAAAATGCATCTAAAATAAATAAATATGTTAGTAGGTATCAAAATACCTGGTAATCTAATACCGGTTGATATCTTGGGTTGCCTAAACCTTCTATCACATTCACTTTACTGGCAATGGCCTGCCCCCTAAGCAAATGCATCAAAATGCCAGATACGAATTTTTCAAAACTAGTGACTTAGCCCTGACTGGTGATATATGAGAAATCGGAAGGGACACTTCTGGAGAAGACATTCCTTCCTGAAAGAAGAAGTCATATGTGGGTATGACTCTTTAATCCAACAGGCCAACCTTTCTCTCGCAGTAATGAATGGTCTCTGGAAACCATTTTATGATTATGAACTGGAGGATAACAACACAATGTGCTGTGTGCGTCTAGGCCACATCTCTCTTCTGGAAGCACTTCTCTGTGCACAGGGATGAGCCTCGAGATGGAGATTTATAGAACATGTTTCAGCTCTGGAAACCCTGACTCGAGTTAGAGCAATCAGATTCTCTTCCACAGGAATTAGGAAATTGCATTGAGAAATTCCTGCCAGTCTGGGCTGAACACCAAAATGGAGCTGTAAATGCAGAGTTTGATGTTGAGACTGCCAACTCAGTGAAAGAGGATCAGCAGGAAAAGAAAAAAAAAAAGAATAAATGAAATAAATGTGCAAATCCTTACCTCGATGTATTTCTGCCATAGTTATTTTTTCCCCTTCTAACTAATATATAATTTATTGAACATTATGCTCATTATTTGTTGTTTATTTCTGACAACTAGAAACTTAGTTACATGACTGTCAGGCATTTTTCCTTTGATATGTACCAAGTGCTATGAATAATGCCTGGCACATTGATGGTCTCCAATTTTTATGAATATTAGTTTCAAATTGGGTTCATTTAGGAGCAACAGACTTACTTTTTGTAATATGTAATCTTGCTATAGATTTATTGTTCAATTTTTGTGCAGTTTTAAAAATTCAAAAGCATTTGGATCCAGAGAATTTCAATAAAAGAAAAAAAATTCTGATTATAAATGGAATGGAGCAAAACAAGTTTAGAATTGATTGGAAACTTACAGGTCAAAAAGTAAACTAATTTCCAAGGTGAGATATTCAAATTTACTCATAATTGGCAAAACAAGTGGAAAACACTAGGGGAAAAAAATTCACAATGTGTTTTAGAAGTTAAATTGCCTTATGAATCCCTGAACTGAGTAAGCAGAAAGGGGAATGGAGCAAATCTATATCTATTATACCTATAATAATAAAAGCATAATATGCTAATTAGACTGGACATCCTTCTGGACAATCTTCTGGATGAAGCCGGGGCTGCGAGGGAAGCCCGGATCCCAGGTGCCAGAGGGAAGCCGGTGCCGGCAGCCAGGGGAAGGAAGGCCTACTCTTGCATGAATTTCGTGTACCGGGCCTCTAGTCTACACTAATAAAAGAGAAACATGGTAATTGGCGTACGACCGCTACCCTTTTCATTGGCTAATCAGCGAGATATGCAAATTAACTGTCAGCCAAGATGGCGGCCGGCAGCCAGGCAGCTTGAAACTAACATGAGGCTTGCTTGCCTCAGCGACAGAGGATCGCTGGAGGAAATCAACGTTCCCCGCCTGCGGCTGCAGGCCTCTGAGCTGGCAGTTTAAGAAACATTGTAACAAATACCGCTGGACTTCAGCCAGCAGATTCGCAACATTGTAAGCAAAGGCCAGAAACCTACTTTCAGCCAGAGGCCTAAGAGCTGGAGCCAAGCCTCAAGCTAAAGCTGGCCCAGAATTAAAAAAAAGAAAAAGAAAAAAGGAGAGGTTGAGAACTTCAGTCACTCCCAGCCTGAAAACAGCCCTCAGCCCCTCACCTAGACTGGCCAGGCACCCCAGTGGGGACCCCCACCCTGATCCAGGACACCCTTCAGGGCAAACCAGCCGGCCCCACCCATGCACCAGGCCTCTACCCTATATAGTTAAAGGGTAATATGCCTCCCGGCACCAGGATCAGCGTGACAGGGGGCAGTGCCCAGACCCCCTGATCGGCCCTGCTCTGTGGGTGATAGAGGGCCGTGCCCCAACCCCCTGATGGGCCCTGCCCTGTGTGTGACGGGGGCAGCGCCCCAACCCCCTGATGGGCCCTGCTCTGTGTGTGATGGGGGCAGCGCCCCAACCCCCTGATGGGCCCTGCTCTGTGCGTGACAGGGGGAAGCACCCCAACCCCCTGATGGGCCCTGCTCTGTGCATGACAGGGTATGGAGACCCAACCCCCTGATTGGCCCTGCTCTGTGCATGACAGGGGGTGGCGCCGCCACCTCCCCATCGACCCTGCCTGGAGTGTGACAGGGGGCGGTGCCCCAACCCCCCAATTGGCCCTACCCTGAGCGTGGCTGAGGGTGGCATCACAACCTCCCAATCTGCCCTGCTCTGTGCATGACAGGGCGGCGCCCCAACTCCCCAATTGGCCCTGCTCTGAGCCTGACCAGGGGCTGCACCTAGGGATTGGGCCTGCCCTCTGCCACCCGGGAGCAGGCCTAAGCCAGCAGGGCATTATCTCCGGAGGGGTCCCAGACTGCGAGAGGGCACAGGCCGGGCTGAGGGACCCCCCCTCACCCCCGAGTGCACAAATTTTTGTGCACTGGGCCTCTAGTATATAAATAAAATAGATAGATAGACAACTTGCCATATTTTGACTTGATTAAATTAAACATGACCCTTAATCTGTTAGTATTAAATTCTTTTGGTTGGAATGTTAATATTTGCTCTGTGCATATTGAGAAGATATAAATTTTCATATGATAAATCAACTAGTGTCAGATTTGCTATAATAGCCGTAGGAATATGTAGAAGTCACTAAACATCAAAAACAATACCATTAAGTCATATTTCACAGAAATGTATACACTTTTGGTGAGTTTCACAAAAGCAAACTGTTGTATGTTATATTTCTTTTTAACCTTTTCAATGTCAGGATCAATTCTGAGGAAACAGATGTTCTTGCCAAGGGACAATTTAACAGACCAGACCATCACAACTACACATGCTTTATAGCTTATTCAGGTTTTCACATACATGTCCTTATTTAATCCAAATAACAAATGAGTGAGAAGTAGGAAAGTTAGTTTTATTAACCCATTAATAAGTTAAGGAAACAGAGGCTTATAGCCTATAAAGCCCAAGTCCCCTGTACAAATTATAACAAAAAATACTGCAACTGTTAAAAATTACAACTTTCTCCCAATAAAAGAGTTTATTATCTGCAAACTCAACTCCCTTGGTTGCTCAGCTCATTGTCATGCTCTTTCTCCCATCTCTTAAAACCCACAGAGCAGGCAGAGTAATTTTGCAATTTTCCTAAAGTATATATTAAGTATATATTATGTATATGTATATATAAAGTATGTATTGAATATACATATTCAATATATATATGTAATTATATATACATATATATATAATTATGATTCTATACTTAAGAGTCATAAAGAGGTTGCCTTGAACCTAGAATACCAACTGAAACCATTAACTCCTTCTCACATGGCCCCTTTGGTATGTCCCTGCCAATCTTCCTTCTGTTTTCTCTCTCCCTTGCATTCACTGCACATAACCCCAATTCCTGCCCCTTCAACATGTGATGCTAGTAAGTAACAAGGACTTTATACTTATTTGTCTTTCTTAGAATCCTCTTCCATTAGATCTTTTCAGGGCTGACTTCTTTTCAATGTTTAATCTCAATATAAATATTACTACAACATAGCTCTTCCCTGACTTGCCTTGCCCAAGCACCTATTCCCAGAGATAACTGCCATATTACCTTGTTGTTTTTTGTTTGTTTTTTCTTTTAATTGAATCTATCTGTACCTGAAAATTACTTTATTTATTTTGTAAATATTAGTATTGCATCCCCTACCTCCCCCAACGGAAAGTCAGTAACTTGAGGATGGTGATCCTTTCTGGTTCCCTACTATATTTCTGCCACTTAGAATGCAGAGTAAGTGCCATATATGTTTTCTAATTGGGAAACTGGGGTTCTTTGTTCTAGCCCTAGCAAATTTTAACTACTCTAGACTCTTCTCTAGGTGTTATTGGTAGTTTCTTTGGAAAAATATGGTGATATTTATGATTTATAAACTTTTTCATATTTTGATCAACTTTAATTTAAAATTTTCATTTTAAACATTTGCAGTTTAATGAATCATCTTCAAATACAACAGTAATACCACACCAATGAATTTGACATTTATTGTTCATTTTGGAATACCCTTATCCTCTTTACATGGAAAATATTAAAATTATAATTGCTAGTTATTTTCAAGCTTTCTCTATACTTTTTACTTTTATTTCAATAATTAAAGTAATAGATTATATTATTACTTAGTGTAATGTTGGTTTTACACTTAAGTGGACCACTTAGTTTATTTCCATTCCTAAAAGCTAACATTTCCAGTGCTAAATTTTAGTCAGTTGACAAATATTGCACCCGTATTCATGCTCAAATGTCATAATCATCATTCCTGAATCACTCAAAATAGTATTATCAGCATATAGGAAGAATACTCACATTTCATTTTAATGTAAGATATATCATGGATTTCTGCCAAAGTGTCTAAAATACAAAATCCAGAGAAAAATAAAATGTTTACTTGCTGACAAAAGAAACTTTTAAAAATGGATGCTTCATCAACATTTTTCTTAGTATAAGCAGAAAAAAATATTTTAAAAAATTCCATGTCTAAAAAACAAATTTAAAAAATACACACATATGTTCTCAGTTGAAATTCTTACTCGTTTTCAAGAGAAAGTCCTTGTACTGCAATTTTAAGTGAGCTTAATTCCCTAAATGTTTTGCTGCAAACAAGTATTTTTTATGGACAGGGTTACATGTTTAGAATATTCTAAATTAAGCATTAAAAACATAATTAGATGTGTAAGGATAGAACTACTATATCATTTAAAACTATTTAGAAAAAAGGAAGTCAACGATTTAAGTCAACACAAATCATTGCCCTTTCTTCTGATGGATTTAGTAAAAGAGTGCCCCCTTGTGCTTTCTGAAACTTTATACAAACAGCAAAATCTACTAATATTGGGGACATTTTGTAATTTAAAAATAACAAAGCACCCTCTTATCCTTAAGATATAAACATATTTTCTTGCACATGAAACTACTTTAATTTTTAGTTTGAATGTATTTTACTGGAAAAAGAATAAAGTGCTTCATGGGGGTTGATCAGAAAGTAATTTGAAGAAAACCACTAAATGTTCTATGACTCCACCTAATGGAACGTGCTGTTTTCCATTTTTATGCCCATGTAGGAGGCCCTCTACAGATAGACGCTCTTGGTAGAGAATAAAGATGCTGAGTCCACACGGGTTAGAATTTTCCTGATAGTGTCACATAACTTTGACATGTTTCAGGCTTGTTCTTCATTATGAACCTAAGGGCACAATAGAAGGGCCTTATGTCCCTCTTAGTCCTCAGTGGGACTTGGGTGATGTCAATAGGGAATTGTTTGTATAGATCAAAAGAACAGCAAAGCTAACTTTGTGACTGAGCATGCCATGGCCTTGGGACCTTTAGATCTGAAATACTGGACAACACCCCAAGGTAGCATTAAACTAAATGCTTTACCAATGGGCAATTTAGAAATTCAGTTAATGGAAGTCTGGGGATTTTATGCAAAATTACTAGACTACGTTTACCAGTATTCATACTCGGTCAGTAATTTATGAGCAATGTATCTGATTGAAATTACAGAGTATTATACTTCTTTTTAAGAAGGATAAAGAACATTTACATGTGATAAAACAGTTTGTTCTGAAATAAATTTTTTTAATATATATTTTATTGATTTTTTACAGAGAAGAAGGGAGAGGGATAGAGAGTTAGAAACATCAATGAGAGAGAAACATCAACCAGCTGCCTCCAGCACACTCCCTACTGGGGATGTGCCCGCAACCAAGGTACACGCCCTTGACCGGAATCAAACCTGGGACCTTTCAGTCCACAGGCTGACGCTCTATCCACTGAGCCAAACCAGTTAGGGCATGTTCTGAAATAATTTATGACTCCATATTCATATCCTCTGTTGATCATGTACAGAAATGATCTCTCAATTTATTCAGTTAAAAAATAATATTAAAGGGCAGGAATATGGGTTGGGTAAAATAAAAGGGCAATCAATAAAACAAGAAAGCAGAAAGGAACACCAGTCTTCCTGGTAAAAGTCATGTGTCTGCAGTAGACCAACTTTGTAGGCTACTTGTTATGAAAATTGGAAATATCAATAACAAATATTCTCCAAACCATCCAGATTTCAGTGCCATCAGAGGATAAAGCATTTGTAAATGTTTCCCATAATCATTTCCCTAGACCAGTTTTTCAACCAGAGTGGGGGTAATTTTAACCATAGGGGACATTTGGTAGTGTCTAGAAACATTTTTTATTGTTTCACAAATGGGCTGGAGAGGTGACTGACATCTAACGGGTAGAGCCCAGAGATGCTGCTAAATGTCCTAAAATGTGCCGCCCATGTCGCAATAAATAAATAAATAAATAAATAAATAAATAAATAATCTGGTGGAAATAGTGTTGAAGTGGGAAACTTACTCTAGATGTAGAATTTAAGATTTAACGGACATACATTGCTCTCGTGGCTAGAATTTAAAAAAAAATGCTTTTTCTAAAAAATTGATTTGAGAGAGAGATGAAAAAAGAATCAAAGAGAGGGAGAAGCATCAGTTTGCTGTCCCATTCATTTATGTGCTCATCACTTGACTCTTGTATGTGCTCTGATGAGGGATCAAACCCACAACCCTGGCACATGGGGATGACACGTCAACCAACTGAGCCACCTGGCCAGGGCTCTTAGCTACATTTTGTATGCCACATCTCAAAATTCTTCATTTGAAAACACACTGAAAAATATTCCTAGGCATTTGTAAAGTCTTCTAGAACGGTGATTTTTTGTAGTATTTTGTAATACTTATTGAAGTTATTGGGGTGACATTGCTTAACAAATCTATACAGGTTTAAAGTATAAAAGTCTATAATACATGATCTGTATATTGAATTCTGTATTCATCACCCAGAGTCAAGTCTTTCCTCACCATTTGTCTCCCTTCACCTCTTCTAACTCTCCTGACCCCTTTCACTCTGGCAGTCACCATAGTTTTCGGTGTCCTTTTTTCCCTTAATCTCTTCACCTTTTTCACCCAGTCCCCCAACACCCCTCCCCACTGACAGCTGTCAGTCTGTTCTCTGTCTCTATGAGTCTGTTTCTATTTTGTTAATTTATTTAGTTCATTAGATTCCACATATAAGTGAAATCATAGGGTACTTGTCTTTCCCTGACTAGATTACTTCACTTAGTTAGCATAATACTCTCCAGGTCCATCCATGCTGTCACAAAAGGGAAAATATCCTTCTTTTTTTTTTTTATAGCTGAGCAGTGTTGCATTATGAAAATGTACCCCAGCTTTTTATCCACTCATCTACTTATGGGCACTTGGGCTGCTGCCAAATCTTGGCTATTGTAAATAACACTGCAATGAACAATGGGGTGCCTGTATTGTTTTTAATTAGTGTTTCTGGTTTCTTTGGTTATATTCCCAGAAGTGGAATCTCTGGATCATAAGGCACCTCAAGTTTTAATTTTTTGAGGAAGCTCTTACTGTTTCCAACAGTGACTACACAAATCTTCATTCTCACTAACAGGGCATGAGGGTTCCCTTTCTTCACATCCTCATGAATACTTGTTGTTTGTTGATTTATTGATGATAGCTATTCTGAGATGTGTGAGGTGATATGTCATTGTGGTTTTAATTTGCCTTTCTCTGATGGCTACTTGAGCATCTTCTCATATATCTATTGGCCATCTGTATGTTCTCTTTGGAGAAGCGTCTATACTATACAGTTCCTTTGTCCATTTTTTAATTTAATTTTTTGTTGGTGTTGAGTTGTATAAGTTCTTTATAAACTTTGAACATTAACCTTTTATCAGATATGTCATTGGCAAATATATATCAGTAAAGAAATGTTATGTGTATAGAAAAATTATGAATGAATATGTAGAATCCTAGCTTTATGACTCTTCCTACACCATATGGTTTCAAGTTCCCACTCTGCAGCTCAGATATTGGTGCGGGGTTCAGAAACCTGTTTGTGTAATATACCTAGGTGATTATCACATAGGAAGTTACAGACTACATTTTGAAAAATGCTACTTTAAATTACTCTTAAAATGTCTATCAGTTAGGAAAATATTATTTCTTTTTGCAACTTTATTTTACAAATTTAAATGCTAAATATGGATTTTACTTAAACATATTTTCTTGTTTATGGCAGAATCGAGTCTAAAAACCAGCTTTACTTTGAGTAAAGTGTGTGAAAGGGCAGGGAGATACAAATAGATTTTTTAAAATATGTATTTCCTTTCATCTGAGCAAATAGAATAATTTGGTTTTATTTTCATTTTGTTTTTAAAAGTCAAAATTTATAAGGTTTTGGAAAAGAGTGCAAAAGAATCTTGGAAATCATAGACCACAAAGGTACTTTGAGTATCTCTAACAGGTGAGGAGAATTTTAAGGTATTTATTAATTGGCCATTAATTATTCATATTATCTTTGTCTAACATAAAATCAAATAAAACAAACGAACTTAATAGCTCTACTCAATTAGTGAAAAATGAAACTACAGAATGTACTTGTAAATCTCTGAGGAATAAATTATATCTTTGTGTCTCACAGCGCAGCCTGCAAAAATGACAATTAACACTCTCCTAACTGTGAAGATATATAAATTTCATTCATTTAGTTTTTAAATATAAAACTTGGGTTTCATAATTATGTTAAAGATATACTTATATTTAAACAAAACTCTGACAAATTCCAACTTTGGGGGAAAGACACTACCTAATTGGTCAGAACAATTGAGCCAGAGTATTTACTCAACTGAATCAAGCTTTCCAGATAATAAGAAAACCATTTAGAGATTTGGATTAATAAGCATAATAAATCTTAAAACAACACCATTACAAAATAATTTAGCCTTCACAGCTTACTATATAATTTAAGATCCCACTGAGAGATGTATTAAAATAAACCAAAAGGTAAATCCTTAGAATTCTAGTCAATTTACCAGAAAATGGCTAAGCTTACCCATTTTGCAAACACAATGATCAAAAGAAGCCTTGTACTAGTATATATTCTTAAAGAACATAGTCACCATTAAATAAAGATTAAATTCTTTGCAAGCAGAAATTTTAATAATATAACTTTAGCATTTCAGGATATGTCATCAAATCATTACTCAATTATACTACTTTGGGCTAAATGCAAGTTTTTCTGGCTTTAAATGAAAATTCTCTCATCCAAAATTACTGTGGCCATTAACTATGCAATTCCAAGTTAAACCTGACTCACTCATCATCTCTTTGTTAGCCATGCATAAAGATTCGTTTTAGTGGTCTCTATAAATCTATTGCCAGGAATAGGAGAGAAAAAGGTAAGAAACGACTTAGATTTAAAGAATGAAAGTAATAGCTTTTAGTCCTTTGTGTTTCAATTTCTGATTTGCATATCATTAACATTTATGTTGTTGAAGAATGACAATGTGTTTAATATTTGAAGAATTTTACACAAAACTATTTCAAAAAAAAGGAGTATGAAAATTAAGATTTACTTTCAATTACAGTTTATGTTCAGTATTACTTTATATTGGTTTTATGGGGACAGCATAATGGTTAGATAATCCTATACTTTACAAAGTGTTCTCCCCAATATTCAATATTTCCAGTACCCACCTGGCACCACACATAGTTATTACAATTTAATTGACTATATTCCCTGTGCTGCACTTTATAATTGACTGGCTAATTTCTAACTACCAATTTGTACTTCTAAATCCCTTTACCTCAGATATAGAGAGCAGACTGGTGATCACCAGAGGGGAGGGTTTTGGGGGGGTTGGGTGAAAGAGGTGAAAAAATTGTCTCAATTTAGCTGGGCCTTGGTGCCCAGATATGTGGGCAGACATTATTCTGGATGTTTCTGTGAAGACGTTTTATGGAGATTAACATTTAAATGTGTGAGCTTTGAGTTTAACTGATTGCCCTCCATAATCCTATCCATCTGCCCTCCAGATTTTGAACTTGCCAGCTCCTTAATCACATGCATCAATTTCATTAAACAATTACTTTTTATACATAGACATCCTATTTGGTCTGCTTCTCTGGAGAACCCTGACTAAGATAAGGGATTTATATCTACACTAATAAAAGAGAAAAATGGTAATTGGCGTACGACGATACCCTTTTCATTGGCTAATCAGGGCTATATGCAAATTAACTGCGAACTATGATTGGCAGTTAACTGCCAACTAAGATTGGCAGTTAACTGCCAACAAGATGGCGGTTAATTTAGGCACAATGCAGGGAGGCGAAAGGGAAAGCAGGAAGAAGCCCCTGCCACTGACAGTGATTGGAAACCCAGGGGGGAGCTAAGAGCTGGGGGGCAGGGCAAAGGCGGCCCTGGGGCCGCCTTTGCCCTGCCCCCCAGCCATGATTGGAGAATCAGGCGCCTTTGCCGCCCTGGCCAGTGATAGCAGGAAGTAGGGGTGGGGCCAGCGATGGGAGCTGGACACGGTCGAAGCTGGCAGTCCCAGGAGCTAGGGGTCCCTTGCCTGGGCCTAAAGTGGAGCCCACGATCGCGGGGCCGCTGCAGCTGCGGGTCCCCGCTGCCCGAGCCGGACGCCTCAGCCAGAGGCGTTAGGCCTGGGCAGGGGCGGAGCCTGCAACGGCGGGGAGCTGGGGGTCCCCTGCCCAGGCCTGACACCTCTGCCGGAGGCCTCAGGCCTGGTCAAGGGGCCGATCCCGTGATTGGTGATTGGAGGGTGATGAGGGTCAACTCCTCTGGCTGAGGCATCAGGCCTGGGCGGGGGGCGGAGCCAGGGATTGGGGGGATATGATGGTCCCCTTGCCCAGGCCTGAAGCCTGGGTCAGAGGCGTCAGGCTTGGGCGGGGGGTGGAGCAAGCGATCAGAGGGAGGTGGGGGTCCCCTGCCCAGGCATGATTCCTGGGCCAGAGGCCTCAGGCCTGGGCGGGGGCCAGAGCCAGTGATCGGGGGGAGATGGGGGTCCCCTGTCCAAGCCTGACACCTCTGGTGGAGGCGTCAGGCCTGGGCAAGGGGCCGATCAGGTGATCAGAGGGTGATGGGGGTCTATGCCTCTGGCTGAGGTATCAGGCCTGGGCTGGGGGCAGAACCAGTGATGGGGGGAAATGAGGGTCCCCTGCCCAGGCCTGACGCCTCTGTCAGAGGCGTCAGGCCTGGGCAAGGGGCCGATCCTGTGATTGGAGGGTGATGGGGGTCAATGCCTGAGGGCTCCCAGTATGTGAGAGGGGGCAGGCTGGGCTGAGGGACACTCCCCCCCCCCCCACACACACATCCAGTGCATGAATTTCTTGCACCGGGCCCCTAGTATATATATATATTGTTAATAAATCTTTATTGTTCAGATTATTACAGATGTTCCTCTTTTTTCCCCCCATATCTCCCTCCACCTGGTTCCCATCCCACCCCATGCCCTTACACCCTGCCACTGTCTTCATCCATAGGTGTAAGATTTTTGTCCAGTCTCTTCCCACACTCCCACACCTCCTTCCCCACAAGAATTGTCAGTCCACTCCCTTTCTATGCCCCTGCTTCTATTATATTCACCAGTTTATTCTGACTTAATTTTTAGGTTCACTTGTTGATAGATATTTATTTGTTGCCACTTTGTTGTTCATAATTTTTATCTTTACCTTTTTCTTCTTCCTCCTCTTCTTAAAGAATATTCTTCAGCATTTCATATAATCCTGGTTTGGTGGTGATGAACTCCTTTAGCTTTTTCTTGTCTGTGAAGGTCTTTATCTGACCTTCAATTCTGCATGATAGTTTTGCTGGGCATAATAATCTTGGTTGTAGGTTCTTGCTGTTCATCACTTTGAATATTTCTTGCCACTCCCTTCTGGCCTGCATGGTTTCTGTTGAGAAATCAGCTGACAGTTGTATTGGTACTCCCTTGTAGGTAACTAACTGTTTTTCTCTTGCTGCTTTTAAGAGTCTCTCTTTATCTTTAGTCCTTGGCATTTTAATTATGATGTGTCTTAATTAGTGTGGTCCTCTTTGGATTCCTCTTATTTGGGGTTCTCTTCACTTCCTGGACTTGTAAGCCTATTTCTTTCAACAGTTAGAGGAAGTTTTCTGTCATGATTTCTTCTAATAGGCTTTCAGTATCTTGCTCTCTCTCTTCTTCTGGCACCCCGATAATTCGGATGTTGGTATGTTTCAAGTTGTCCCAGAGGCTCCTTACACTGTCTTCATATTTTTGGATTCTTTTTTCTTTTGCTTTTCTGGATGGGTGTTTTTTGCTTCTTCGTAATTCAAATCTTTGACTTCATTCTTGGGATCCTCTAGTCTGCTGTTGAATCTCTGTATAATATTTTTAATTTCAGTCAATGTATGTTTAATTTCTGACTGGTCCTTTTCCATTTTTTTGGTATTCTCATTAAGCTCCTTGAAGGTCTCACTAAGTTCCTCAGAGGTTCGTAGAAGGTTCTTGAGTAGCCTTATAACTGTGGTTTTGAACTCTATGTCCTCCATTAGTTTGCTCTCCCCCATATCTTTCATTTGTGATATGTTTCTTTGTCTCTGCATTTTGGGCTGACTGCGAGGACCCTCTGTGTCTACAGTGGAAGAACTGCTGTGCTGGATACATCCTTATGGGGTAGGGCTTGCTTCAGTGGGGCTTTGGTGCTCACTGAGTCTGCTTCTTGAGTTTTCTCCCTTATGGGTGTGAGGAGTTGAAATCTGGTATTTGGCCAGGGGTACTCTGGCTCCTGGATCTCCAAGTCAACCACTGTGTGTGTCCACCCAGCAGGAGCTACAGCAATATCAGCAAATTTCTCCTCTTTGTTTTGGGTTTGGAAATTTTGGAGCTCGCTGACCCAGCTGCAGTTTGTTAGGTTAGACTGCAAAAGCGCAGGTGGTTCCTTTGCACCACTGAGCACAGCTTGCAATGGTATGTAAATTGAGTAGGGCGGGGTCCCAGAGAATCAACAGGGCAGAGAAAACAGCAATGGCTGTCATCAGAGCCTCCCTGACTCTGGGAGACTCCGTGCAACTCCGTGCCTCTGCATGCCCCAGTCCCTCCGCGTCCCTGAGTCCCATGCCCCCACAGCAACAATGATCCCTGTGAGCAGCACTGCGAGAAAGCCACCTTCACTTTCCGACCTGCTGCAAGACTGTCCAGTTTCTCCTTGTAGGAGTCTGGGACCCCAGAGGCTCGCTGTAAATGAGTTCAGTGCATTCAAGAGCTTGTATCCCCTTCTGCCGCGCACCCAGATGCAGCCTGGTTCACATGCGCCTCCGTAGCTCTGTTCTTGGCGCCTCTGCACCTCCTACCCGGTCTCAATGCTCTTTTTCCTTTCCTTCTAGTTGTAGAAGTTCCACTCGACCAGCTTTCCCATGGTTCTGGATGATAGCTGCTTTGTCTTATAGTTGTAATTTTAATGTTGTTGTGGGAGGAGGCACGTACCGGTTTATGCTTTATGCCGCCATCTTGTTTCTCTGCCAGGGATTTATATTTTAAAAAAATTATGTCATCTGCAAAAGTACAATTTCTCATTTTTTTGTTTATTTTTTAAATTTTTTATTGAATTTATTGGGGTGACATTGGTTAATAAGATTATATATGTTTTAGGTATACAGTTCTATAATACATCATCTGTATATTGTAGTGTGTTTACCACCCTAAGTCCAGTCTCCTTTCATCATGATTTATCAAATACTGAAATAAAACACAGACTGAAAGAAAGTAGGCAAACATAAATATACAGCCCAATAAAGGACCTCAAAGAGAATGTCCATATAATCACTGCCCAGGTCAAGACCTTACACATTTATTTTTGGTATATAAGAGGACTACTTTCTGTCCTCAACCAACCACCCTCTCTCCTTTTTTTTTTAAATATGTTTTTATTGATTTTAGAGAGAGAATGGAGAGGGAGAGAGAGATAGAAGCAGCATCACTGAGAGAGAAACATTGATTGGCTGCCTCCTGCATGCCTCCTACTGGGGAACGAGCCCACAACCCGGGCATGTGTCCTGACTGGGAATCAAACCAGTGACCTCTTGGTACATGGGCCGATGCTCAACCACTGAGCCATATTGGCTGGGCTGCAGATATTTTCTTAAAGAGGTTTTATTTGATGACTCAAGTAACATTTTCTGAGGTAAAGAACCTCACATCACCTCCAGAGACATTTTTCTCTTCCCACAGTCCTGACTTGAGGTGAGGGAGTCCCTTTGTGATGAGATCAGTTTATTTCTAGCTTCTAAAAAACCCCATGTTTCTCAGTAGCTCAGATCAAACCAGATCCCCCAGATTTGGGTAGAACTAACTCAAATACCTGAGTCAGTTCCAGAAGCATCTCTGGTTTTACTGTCAAGGGTCAGCAAATCTCCTCTAGGCCTCAGCTCAAGATACATAGTATTTGGTCAGCCTTGTATTTGTTTGCATAAAATGTTTTCTAATTCTTGTATAATTTATCATGTATATATTCCTAAAATCCTACTCAGGAGCAAACCACCATAGTATGAGTTTCTAAAGTTGACTCCAGCCAACCTGAATCCAAGTCTCTGGGGATAGGGTTCTGGACACCTCCTTTAAAAAAAAAAATGCTGTTACAAGTACCTCTACATGCTGAAGTATAAGAGCCTTTGCAGTAGAACAACTATAAGATTAAAGGGAAAAAAGAAGTCCCAGTAAGCAGAGGCAGGCAAATTTGAATTTGAGGATTTAATACTAATGGGTGAATAATATTTAAAGAAAACAAAACAGATCATGAACACCTTGGCTTCAACAAGTGCATTTTCAGCCAGGCTGGCTGTGTCGGTGTGCTGATACTGCCTTCTGCCTCTGAGAGCTTCTTCAGAACTTGGTTGATCTTGGCCTTATCAAATTCCAAACACAGAAATTCAGATTCCTGTCCAGCTCTATTATAGCAACAGGGGTGTGTATCTGAGCTGAGTGCGACTGTGATTTGCCATCAACTCTCCAGTTTAGGCCCTGAAGCCCACTGTCCCAGCAGCTCTGGTTCCTCAGGCTCTCTCAGATCTTTGTCTTATGACTCTTCCAGAATTTAGAGATGATAGCAGCTTGATCAGATGTGATCCCTCCTTGCTTTTTGGTTTGAGCAGTCAAGAATGCTTCCAGCTGGTTGAAATCCATGTCTGCAGATGCAACAGACTTAAGAATCCCCCTCATCTTCACCAGAAAAGGCTGGAACTCCTTGGGTGGCACCTCCTGGTAGAGCTGGCTCCTCAGCAGCTCCTCAGGAATGCCCAGGTGCCCGTGGAAATCTTTCTGGGCCAGGCTGCTCAGCAGCCCGCTCAGGGACTTGCAACTCTCCTGCTCGCCTGCCATAGTCCGTTCTCTCCTTAAAAAAATTTATTCTTTTTAACACGATAGTTTAGATTTGCTTTTTAAAAAAACCTTAAAAACATGTCATTTTCCTGGGTTTGGCTATTGTAAATTATATTCATATTTTAAATATAATTATATATATATATATATATATGTATCTATAAAACAATATTATATCTATCATATTATTACATGTTATTATATATATATTATTTGTTATTGACAGATGTTTGTTAAAATCTTGCAATATGATTGTCAAATGATCTACTTTTGATTTTAGTTTTGTCCAGTTTTACTTTTTATATTTTAGGGTATATAAAAGTAAAATTGTTATGATGTTGTCACAGATTGAAACCTTTAACATTGCAAAAATCCTCTTCATCTATAGCAGGGGTCCTCAAACTACGGCCCGCGGGCCACATGCGGCCCCCCCGAAAACATTTATCCGGCCCGCCGGGTGTTTTTGCCGCCGCTGCCTGTTGCTTAGCAGCCAACTCGTCCTGGGCCCACAGTGCACATGTGTGGAATGTGCGCCGCACTAACTGACTCCCCTCCTTCTCTCTGTCTCTCGACTCCTCTCAGTCTCGGGTGTGACCGGACAAGTCACGAGCTTGCCTGTGCAGAGCCTGCTGCTGCCTGAGGACCAAGGTAAGAACAAGTTAGGATTTATATTTTTTTTAACGTTAGGAGGTCTATTTTTTTATTTCATTTTGCAGTTAGTAGGGCCTTTTTTTTTTTTTTGAAGTTAGGAGAGCCTTTTACTTCAAAATAAAATATGTGCAGTGTGCATAGGAATTTGTTCATAATTTTTTTTTAAACTATAGTCTGGCCCTCCAACAGTCTGAGGGACAGTGAACTGGCCCCCTCTTTAAAAAGTTTGAGGACCCCTGATCTTTAGTAGAGTTTTTTACATTAAAAACTATGTTTTTAATGATATAGTTAAGTCAGCTTTGCTTGTGTGTTTCTATAGTATAGCTTTTCATGCTTTTCCTTTAGTTATGTTTAAATATTTGATTTTTATTCTTTTTTTACTTCATTTCTTTGAGATTAAATGAATATTTTTATCATTCTATCTTTATACCTAATAAGCTTAGTAATTAAACCTTTTTCCTTTTTTAATCCCCTAGTATAGTGATTACAGTATGCACCCTTGAGTTATCCAATACTGATATAAATAAGATGTCTACCTCCTTTTACACTTGCTCAGTCAAATATGGTAGACACTGGTCCTATTTGGTTATGTAAATATAAAGTTAAATTTACTAAAATTAAATAAAAGAAACATGTCTAATATATTTACTATTTGACCTTTTATAGAAATAATTTGCTGACAGCTGGTACAGGCACAAGTATAGATATATAGATAAGAAAACTAAATAAAGAATCCAGAAATAGACCTACACAGAGATCATCCATTGTTTGCCAGCAAATGTGCAAATGCAATTCAATGCATACAGTGAAGTTTTTCAGCAAATGGTGCAATACCAACTGGATATCCATATGCAAAAAAATGAACCTTCATATGAAGCACATCATGTTTAAACTTTAAGTCAAATTGTGCCAAAGACCCAAATGGTAAATGAAAAATTATAAAACTTACAGAGTAAAATATAGGACTAAACCCTTTGTGACTTTGGTTTAAGCAAATATTACTTAGATTAAAATATCAAACGCAAAATCCATAACAGAAAAAACTGACAAATTGGACTTAAAAAAATACTGTTAAGAGAACGAGGAGGCAAAACATGAATGCAATGAAATACTTGAAAATCATATATGATGAAAGACATTCCTCAAAAACATATAAATGATAAAGAATAAATAATATCAACATCATTTTCATATATAGTATAATGAAATAGAATATTTGTTAGGTTTAAATTTGTGTTTCTCTTTGGCTATGAGGATAAAAAACAGTACATTTCAAGATATAAATTGTCAAGCAAAATTGTTTTCTTAAGAAATGGGTCATCATAATTATCATTTGAAATTTTTTAAATCAGGCAATCAGCTAGTGCTAAATTATATTTAATACTTTTTATATGTGAACAAACCTGGACTCTCTAGGATTTCCCAGATCAACACCTTTCAAAAACTATCTAGTCTCCTCAGAGCTATAAATAATCTTGAAATGGCACCACCAGGTTATGAAAGGAATTGAGTGGCCAATCTTGTACTACAGAAACTTCACATTTCAGATTTTCTATTGTTTTACTTATAAGGGAGTTTCTTTTTAATAATAGACCTAGCCTCCTTCTGTGGCCCATTAAACAATTCCTTTCTGAGCCCTATTCTGAGTATAAGACACATACCAGCATGTTAGATTTCATGTTTTCAAGGACATGACATTTTGTAAGTCTTGTTTATAGTGCACTCCAAGAGTTTTGTGAAATGTAGTGTTTCATTTCTGGGTCACTGGTCGAAATTGGGATCATTAGTGAAGTAACTGTTTAGGCTTCCCTGAGGGGGGAAAAAAACCCTTCAATCAAACACGTTTTATTGATTGAAGGGAGGATTGGCACAGATTACCACCACTACGGATGCTCATTGGTAATACTGTCATTTATCTCCTTGGTGTCATTGCAGGCAACAAAATTTTCCTATCTCACTATATATTACACATCATCTGCCCAGTTTCTTTACATGGCAGAAATATTCTGTTTAAAAAATACGAGTTGTGTCTAATTTTCTTATGGCATTTACTTTTAAATGAGTCCCTACTAAAAGTGAAATTGTGAACTTAATACACATAACAATACATTTGTGAGAAATGGTAGATGTAGCTATTAAGCATAGCAGTAGAAGGAGAAACAAAAAAAACATTGATAATGTCAAATCAACATTATGTGTTGGGTTCTTTATGTGTAAAGAGTTTATATCCTGTAATCATGCAAATTAAAAAATGAAAGAGTAATAATTAATGTATACATTGGAGAGAAATATTGACATGAAAAGGCAAATTCTTTCATTCATATATATGGGATATTGAGGATGATTTATCTGAGTCTTAGAGTACTACTGGCTTAGAGGCTAATGTTACGAGACTTGCAATACACAGTCTTAAGATCTAGTCTATATTTTAACCTTATTTGACAAAGAAATATTGAATTTTCCTTTATGTTTACCTTATGTTCTCATAAAAGATGAAAGAGACAGAGACTCAGAACTTTTGCTTACTGTTAGGTTATTATTCCAATAAGCTGGTGATGGCAAATGTTTTATGTGAGAAGAACAAAGCAATGGTTGAAAATTAGTTCAGAATTAGTGAAACTTATTTCACTCTACTGGGACCTAAAAGAGTTTACTATCTACAGATAAATAGGAAAGCAATAGTTCTCTGAAAACAGACTCCTCATGTTGTTATTGTATGAAAAACAAATATCTGAATGAATGTCACATGTTTTACTATGTTAAACAAACAACAAAATTGTGCATAAAATTCTAAACTGTGAACTGATACAAATTAATACAGTATCATTTACCTGATTGAAAGTCTAAACCAGTGGTCAGCAAACAGCGGTGAGTTTGGCTCTTCCACAAAATACCACGTGCAGGCACGCATGTACAGTGCAATTGAAACTTCGTGGTCACACTCAAGGGGCCCAAGAGCCGCATGTGGCTCGTGAGCCGCAGTTTGCCCACTAATGGTCTAAACTGTTAAAGTACATTTTCATTTAGGCCCTCTCAATTTGCAAAATATTTCTTAAAGAAAAGATAATAGCCAAAACCGGTTTGGCTCAGTGGATAGAGCGTCGGCCTGCGGACTGAAAGGTCCCAGGTTCGATTCCGGTCAAGGGCATGTACCTTGGTTGCGGGCACATCCCCAGTAGGAGATGTGCAGGAGGCAGCTGATCGATGTTTCTCTCTCATCGATGTTTCTAACTCTCTATCTCTCTCCCTTCCTCTCTGTAAAAAATCAATAAAATATATTTTCAAAAAAAGAAAAAGAAAAGATAATAGTTATCTAAGTGAGTTTTAAAGCACTTACCGGAATCTGCTGACTGCTTTGACTAGGTTGATGCGTTTCTTTCTTTCTTTCATTTTTTTTTTAAGCAAGCTTATTTATTTCAGCACAGCTTAACAAGTGCTTTACATATTCATTTAAGAAAAGGCAAAGCAATCAATGTGGCAATTTTCCTTATTACATATCTCACAAAGAGCAGCTAAAATTTATTTCCTACAGCATAAAATTTAAAAAATTTAAATGCAAGGAGATTAATGCCACTGCTAAAATTAGAAATAATTTTATTTTAGGTTGCATGTGTCACTGAATGTTTCGTTATGGGTTTAAGTTCATTGTTAATTGTTCAGTGTACTTGGCGGTTAAAATAAACATTTATAAAGCAGAATAAATGCCACATGATTAAGGGTAAATTCTCGATTTATCTTTTTTATTTTCTTATGAAACTGCCTGTAGTTCTGTAGTGAAAATGTACTATCTAGGAGCCTCCTGCTGGTTCCCATTTTCTTCTCCTTGAGTTTCTGTTATCTTTTCATAAAGCTATATGTAAAAAACTCAAGTGATATTCTTCTTAAAAAAAAGAATCAGGAAATAAAAAATTATCTGTAATTATAAGGAATAATCAATGGAAAGAAATTTCAGAAACATTACCCAGCAAGTCTGTTTTTTTTTTTTAATCCTTAATTTATTTATAGATTTAGAAAGAGAGGAAGAGAGAGATAGGGGTAGAGAGAAAAATCAATTTGTTGCTCCGCTTTTTTAAAACAGTCATTAGTTGATTCTTGTATGTGCCCTGATGGGGATCGAACCCACAACCTTGGTGTACTGGGATGCTCTACCCAACTGAGCTATACGGCTAGGGCATACCTAGCAAATCTTGATTTGCTTTCTGAAACTGATTGAAATATCTTCTGCTAACTTCAATTAAAACAAAAATTACTCAGATATTGTTGCATGTTAATAGTGTTAGCCTGAAATACTTAGAAAATAAAGTTACCCAAGTGAAGTATAGACAGTCCAATAAAGTGTTACAGAACAACAATTTCCTGAACTAATTTATGAAATAATTCCAAAAGCAAGCAATGATAAACAGTGATATGCATGGCAGGGAAAAAGAAAAAAAATAATATAACCTTAACTATCCTTTATTGTTTCATTTCAAAGATATGTAACTTGGAAAAATTCTTAAAATTCATACTTTTGAATGTTCTCTATTTATCTAGTATTAGAGCATTTTATTTATTCTTTTAAAAATGTATATTATCTTCTAGAACCTAGCTTTATAATTATACCTAACAAGAAATATGGCAAATATATGCTTTTACAGATGGGACTCTTTGAGGACAACTGAACACTCAGGAAGCCTTCATGGGTCTGAGCCTTCATATCTGCATTACTCAGCCACTGAATCACCTGCCACTGAAGAGTTGCATGAAAGAGGTATGTGCCTCAGTTAGCCACTCACTCTTTGAGTGTTTTCTAAATTACTCAACATTTTGCAAAGGCAATGTTTGATAGCATTGACTTCAGAATATCAGAAATGCATACTTTCTTTTTTTTTTTTTAATATATTTCTTTATTGATTCCAGAGAGGAAGGGAGAGGGAGAGAGAGATAGAAACATCAATGATGAGAGAGAATCCTTGATCGGCTGCCTCCTGCATGCCCTCTACTGGGGATCGAGCCCACAACCCAGGCATGTGCCCTTGGTCAGAATTGAACCTGGGACCCTTCAGTCCACAGGCTGACGCTCTATCCACTGAGCCAAACCGGCCAGGACCAGAAATGCATACTTTCAATGACTCCTCATTAATATTGAAAAGGTTCCAATTTTTCTTATATCAATTAAGTGTATTCTTTCACCTCTGACCCACTGAAATTTATATATCAGATCCTCATTATACTATCACTGTTATTAACCAATAGCTTATTTTAGGATGATAATATTAAACACCCACCCACTGTTTGTAAATCAGAATGTTTAATACCCATTGCATGAGAACTCCTTGTGAACAAGAAACATATATCTTTCTTTTTCTTCTTTCCTTTTTATACCCCCTCCTTTCTTTTTCTTCTCACATAGGGTGAGTACCTGAAAAATATTTGAGAACAATAAAAATTAAATCAAAGGATAAATGGTTGCCCTTACCGGTTTGGCTCAGTGGATACAGTGTCGGCCTGTGGACTCAAGGGGTTTGATTCTGGTCAAGGGCATGTACCTTGGTTACGGGCACATACCCAGTGGGGAGTGTGCAGGAGGCAGCTGATCGATGTTTCTCTCCCATCAATGTTTCTAACTCTCTATCCCTCTCCCTTCCTCTCTGTAAAAAATCAATAAAATATATATTTTTTAAACAGGATAAATGGCTAAATTTTGATACATAGCATTTGATCTTACCTAAACCTAGTCTTATATTTCTCAGTTTAAACCAATCTTTCTTTTGGGGGCAGAGATTCACACCTTTCCTGCTATACTTTATCACTGCATATTCTTCACGAGCATATGGAGAGATTATTATGAATCAGTATCCCTATGAACAATTATTTTCTTCATAATGAACACTCAATATTAAACAACAACAAAAGTTGTGTTTTCCTTACTGAAAAGAATTAAATATACTTCCTTGTTCATCAAAATATTCATTGAGATTTGTGTCCAAAATGGATCAGGGGAGAAGAGAGGCTGTGTTTTAAATTCTTCAATTGATTTTCCGTTTCTACTCTCCTAAGTTGTCTTACTTTGTATTTCTACTCTTTGTTATCATGATGAAAGATATCTTTATTGAGAGACAGGTACTAAACAGGTAACATTCATGTGTGTGAACCTGCATTTCTCAGAGCATTCATCATTATTTATTTTTATGTTATTTTTAAGTTATTTACCTCCTGGTACCAATATTTTAAAAGAAATATGCTGGTATATAGTCTTACTACTAGTCATTGCTATCTAAGTAAACAGCTATTCTCCCCTGATGAGAAAAGAAAACACAATGGTTAACTATCTTGACCTTGCCACAACATATACCGGTGTATTACTTAATTATTGTCAACCCAGTCAGTGACTATTGCAACACAAACTATTTACCTAAGGAATGGTGGGACAGCAAGGGGTTTAGAGAATTCTATTACCTAACTGTATGAGAACAGTAGAGTTCATAATCTTTGTCATCCTAAAAAGAATATCAAGGAACTAAAGACATCCTCAAAGGAAGAAGAGCTTATAGAAATCTATACTAATAAAAGGGTAATATGTTAATTAGATTGGGAGACCTTCCGGATGTCCTTCTGGACAAAGCCATGGTGGCATGGCCGAGGTAGAAATGGTTAGGGGCAAGCAGGCTGGCGGGGGGCGGGGGGGGGAGCAGTTGGGGGTGAGCAGCCCGGCAGGCAGAGTGGTTAGGGAAAATCAGGCAGGCAGGCAGGTGAGCAGTTAGGAGCCAGTGGTCCTGGATTGTGAGAGGGGTGTCTGCCTGCTGGTTTAGGCCCGATCCCCTAGGCCATCGCACATCCCTTGAGGAGTCCCGGATTGGAGAGGGTACAGGCTGGGCTGAGGGACACCCCACTCCTGCACAAATTTTGTGCACCAGGCCACTAGTAAGTAATAAAAACTGAAGAAAAACTGAAGGTAATAGTTCACAGAGCACTAATTTGAGTAAACACAATAAACAAATATCTAAATCTCTAAAATAATTAAACTGCCATGTAATTTTTGATATTACCAATAAGTGCTTTTAAAAAGGGAGAATCAGCCCATCTAGTGTGGCTCACTGGTTGAGCCTTGACCTTTGAACCAGGAGATCACAGTTTGATTCCTGGTCAGGGTACATGCCAGGGTTTCGGGCTCCAGCCCCAGTGTGGGGTGTGCAGGAGGCAGTGGATTGATGTTTCTCATCATTGATGTTTCTATCTCTCTCTCCCTCTCTTCCTCTCTGAAATCAATAAAACATATTTTTTTAAAAAGAATCAGAAAAATTTCTAGAAATACATCTAACAAAATATATGTAAGTCATATACACAGATTAAAATTATATACTTTATTTGAAGAAATTAAAGAATATTTTAAAATGTGTAATGAGATGTATATAGCTAGAAATTGTTAGTGTTGTAAAAATGTCAATTCTTGCTGATTTATCTACAGATTCAATGTAATTACAATATAAAAAGTTAAGCAAGAAAGTGTGTGTGTGTGTGTGTGTGTGTGTGTGTGTGTGTGTGTAAACTGACAAGCTAAGGTGACTTCACCAAGATGGAGGGTTAGGAGATACCAATGCTCATCTCCCACACAAAACCAAAGAATACACAACTACAAACAAATGAAGTTAGCTCTGGGGAAGACTGGACTACAATAAAGAAGCAGCAGAAAGCCTCCAGAGCTCAAAAACTGAGGACCAAGTTGCCACGGCTCCATGCCCTACCCTGGAGTCCTTTATTGGGGCTTTGACCCTCTATAACTAGGGCCCTACTGCTGTAGTTATGTGCCTGACCTCAGGGTTCTAAGTCACGGCTTTGACCTATCATCACTCAGGTAAGCTGCTGCTGCTCTGTGACTGCCCAACTCCACCAGAACCTGAATCACCATCCCAACAGTGTGCTGCTATTGGCCCTGCCTCCTACGCCCACCCTACTGCTGCATCCTGACATTCTAGGGGCTGTGATAAAGGCATAGAAAGAAAGTAAAAAGGAACTAGGAAACAATCGGAAGGTCATTAACGGAATGGTGATTGGAAGTCCTTACCTAGTAATAATTACTCTAAATATCCTATATAATAAAAGGGTAATATGCAAATTGACTCTAACAGCGGAATGACTGGGAATGACTGGTCACTATGACACACACTGACCACCAGGGGGCAGACGCTCAATGCAGGAGATGCCCCCTGGTGGTCAGTGCACTCCCACAGTGGGAGCTCTGCTCAGCCACAAGCCAGGCTGACGGCTGCCAGCACAGAGGTGGTGGTGGGAGCCTCTCACGCCTCCTCAGCAGCACTAAGGATGTCCGACTGCAGTTTAGGCCTGCTCCCTGCTGGCAAGTAGACATCCCCCAAGGGCTCTGGCGCTTCCAGAGGGATATCTGACTGCCAGCTTAGGCCCAATCCCCTGGGGAGTGGGCCTAAGCCAGCAGGTGGATATCCCCCGAGGAGTCCCAGACTGTGAGAGGGCACAGGCCAGGCTGAGGGACCCTCCGAGTGCACAAATTTTTGTGCACTGGGCCTCTAGTAATAATATAATTCTCCAATTAAAAGACATATAGTAGCCCTAACTGGTTTGGCTCAGTAGATAGAGCGTCGTACTGTGGACTGAAGGGTCCCAGGTTTGATTCCGGTCAAGGGCATGTACCTTGGTTGCGGGCACATCCCCAGTACAGGGTGTGCAAGAGGCAGCTGATCAATGTATCTCTCTCATCGATGTTTCTAACTCTCTATCCCTCTCCCTTCCTCGCTGTAAAAAATCAATAAAATATATTTTTAAAAAAAAGACATATAGTAACTGAAGGTATTTAAATAAAAATAACACTCAAATATATGCAGTCTGCAAGAGACTACAAACTTTTCCTTTAAAAAATTCATCGTGCCAAAGCCAGTTTGGCTCAGTGGATGGAGCGTCAGCCTGTGGACTGAGAGGTCCCAGGTTCGATTCCGGTCAAGGGCATGTACCTGGGTTGCGGGCACATCCCCAGTGGGAGATGTGCAGGAGGCAGCTGATCGATGTTTCTCGCTCATCGATGTTTCTAACTCTCTATCTCTCTCCCTTCCTCTCTGTAAAAAATCAATAAAATATATTTAAAAAAAATAAAAAAATAAAAAAATAAAAAATTCATCGTAATTGTATTTATTAAATCTTCTGTCACCTTTGTCATGCCTATGAATTCTGAAATGCATTGTGGTGCCCAGACTTAAAATCATTTTGCAAACCTTCGGTCCTCTGGTCAAATACATCTCAGTCATGACACCTAAATTCACTTAAAGGGATGTGATGAGCTCTCATCAGATCTTCCTCAACCATGGATTTTAATTTTTAAATCTATTTTTATTTTGCTTTGTTATTTCAGATTGAAGATTATCTTCTTTATTAGAAAATATGGAAGCTAAATAGAAAGGTGAATTTTTCTACTGTCATCTGTTAACATATTGACAATCTCCTGGAGTTATCCATTTCTTATTTTTCTTTTAAGTTTCAAGAAGAACTGAAGAAAAAAAAAAGATTGTGCTTAGGTCTTAGTGATTCATATCTGAATTTAATAATTCTGACAAAATTATTAGTGGTTTATTTTGGTGTTTTGTATTTTCTCATTTCTAGCTGCTTCCTTGTAATTGGTTCTTTCAAAATTTTTACCTCCACAAAGAAACCTGATTGCTATATTGAAGTTAGCTCTGGAAAAGCCCTGGTCTACAACCTCTTTAAGTACCTTCATATTTTTTTATTTCTAATGAGGATTTTTGGTTATTCAAAATTTAGACATGTTACTATTCTACAAAGGGGTGGTGAACATCTGGCTTGTGGGCCATATAAGGCCCACAAAATAATTTGGTCTGACCCTGCCAAGGCATTAGGGGTGAGTTAATTAAAAGTTTGATCAAATATAGCAGGCTAAATAAAAATATCTATATCTATATGTAGAGAGAGAGATAGATATACAGATATCCTATCTAATAAAAGAGAAAAATGGTAATTGGCGTACGACGATACCCTTTTCATTGGCTAATCAGGGCTATATGCAAATTAACTGCCAACTAAGATTGGCAGTTAACTGCCAGCTAAGATTGGCAGTTAACTGCCAACAAGATGGCGGTTAATTTGCATATGTAGGCACAATTCAGGGAGGCCAAAGGGAAAGCAGGAAGAAGCCCCCTGCCACTGACAGTGATCGGAAACCCAGGGGGGAGCTAAGAGCTGGGGGGCAGGGCAAAGGCGGCCCTGGGGCCGCCTTTGCCCTGCCCCCCAGCCATGATCGGAGAATCAGGTGCCTTTGCCGCCCTGGCCAGTGATAGCAGGAAGTAGGGGTGGAGCCAGCGATGGGAGCTGGGCACGGTCGAAGCTGGCAGTCCTGGGAGCTAGGGGTCCCTTGCCTGGGCCTAAAGTGGAGCCCACAATCGCGGGGCCGCTGCAGCTGCGGGTCCCCGCTGCCCGAGCCGGACGCCTAGGCCAGAGGTGTTAGGCCTGGGCAGGGGCGGAGCCTGCAACCGTGGGGAGCTGGGGGTCCCCTGCCCAGGCCGGACACCTCTGCCAGAGGCCTCAGGCCTGGTGAAGGGGCTGATCCGGTGACTGGTGATCGGAGGGTGATGAGGGTCAACTCCTCTGGCTGAGGCATCAGGCCTGGGCGGGGGGCTGAGCCGGGGATTGGGGGGATATGATGGTCCCCTTGCCCAGGCCTGAAGCCTGGGTCAGAGGCGTCAGGCTTGGGCGGGGGGTGGAGCAAGCGATCAGAGGGAGATGGGGGTCCCCTGCCCAGGCATGATTCCTGGGCCAGAGGCCTCAGGCCTGGGCGGGGGCCAGAGCCAGTGATCGGGGGGAGATGGGGGTCCCCTGTCCAAGCCTGACACCTCTGGCGGAGGCGTCAGGCCTGGGCAAGGGGCCGATCAGGCGATCGGAGGGTGATGGGGGTCTATGCCTCTGGCGAAGGCGTCAGGCCTGGGCAAGGGGCCGATCAGGCGATCGGAGGGTGATGGGGGTCTATGCCTCTGGCCGAGGCATCAGGCCTGGGCAAGGGGCCGATCCTGCCATTGGAGGGTGATGGGGGTCAATGCCTGAGGGCTCCCAGTATGTGAGAGGGGGCAGGCTGGGCTGAGGGACACTCCCCTCCCCACACACACCCAGTGCACGAATTTCGTGCACGGGGCCCCTAATATATATATATATATAATTTCATAGAGGAAAGGGAGGAGGGAGAGATAGAAACATCAATGGTGAGAGAGAATCATTGTTCAGCTGCCTCCTGAATGCCCGCCACTGGGAAGCAAGCCTGCATTCTAGGCATGTGCCCAGATCAGGAATCCTACCATGACCTCCTGGTTCATAGGTAAATGCTTAACCACTGAGCCATACCCACCAGGCTAGCAGGCGCTAATTTTTAAGTTGATAATTTTGTACGACTCACGAATGATGTTATAATATCCAAATAGCCCACAGCAGAAAAATGGTTCCCCACCCCTACTCTATAACTTTTTCACTAGAATGTTAAACACTATACATTCTTCAAGTTTGAAATTTTTGTCTTAAAAGTTTTGTTTTTTAAAAAGATTTTGCAGCTCAATGATCAAAGTTATTCATATGGAATAAGAAATACAGTCAGAATACAGATTATGACCTAATGTAAAATCCAGGGATTGGAAAAGAGGTGGATAATATGTACATTGAGTTCCTTTCTGAAAAAAAAGATTCATTTAATTCCTTCTGGGCACTCTAACTAGTAATTGGAATACATCAAAAATAAGACAGACAAGTTCCTGTTCTCCCAGAGCTTACATTTTGATTCCCTGAAGGGAAGAATATGAAGACAATTTCACAGAATGATGAGTGTGTTTTTGTGTTAACGCATCTCTTTAAATGTTAACAAAGAAGCATGCTTTACAGTCAAGTGGTTCATAAACATTGATTAATTATAATTTTATATAGTATATTTTATAGAGTATGTCCTCAACTGTTAATCAAAACCAAGTATATTTCTTGATTACATATAAAGATTGACTTGATGTCCATGTGTTATTATAACCCAGTGATGTGAGGTTTTGGGGGTTGTTGGGTTTTTTGCTCATATTTTAGGTCCAGATGAATAAAATCACCATACCACTTAAATCACACATCAGAAAAAAAAGTACAGAAATGCCCTGACCGGTTTGCCTCAGTGGATAGAGCGTTGGCTTGAGGACTGAAGGGTCCTGGGTTCGATTCCAGTCAGGGGCATGTGCCTTGGTTGCGGGCACATCCCCAGTGGGGGGTGTGCAGGAGGCAGCTGATCCATGTTTCGCTCTCATCAATGTTTCTAACTCTCTATCCCTCTCCCTTCCTCTCTGTAGAAGATTCAATAAAATATATTTTTTAAAAAGTATAGAAATAATCCTAACAAGTTTGGTTTTCTGGAATGCCCCAAAGATAAAATACTCACTTCAGATACTTTTTACCAACTGTGGGAAAATTATTTATGACAAAACATGAATAAATATTTGTATAACTGCAGGCATTGAAGCTTTAAATTATTTATTAACCCTGTTGATTTATTGGACATAAGTGGTAGATATTGATATGTTAGTCATTAATAGTTTAATCCATTTACCCTTCTTGGGAAATTGGGAACTCTGGAAGCTAAGATAAAGCAATTAAGAATAAATGAGCTGAATAAAATATTCTTAAATTGGTTGAGTGTAGGCTTTTATTTTTCAGGTAGGTACTTTTGCAACACATGAAGCTTTCCAAATCATAATATGATACAAATAATTATATGTCATGCATTCTTTGAAAAAAATATAATCAGAGTGATTTGATTTTTATTTAAGGGTTATTAATATTTGATTTAAATTATCTAAGGCAATTTATTGCTCTGATAGTTTTAAAATCATATTTGTTAAGATAGACTTCTTCTGAGGAAGTAATTTAATTTTCAACCTGATAGTTCAGTTCATTAATTATTGTATCTTCAAAACTGAATTTTTTTTGTAAACATGGTGATGTGATCATGTTCAGAAGCTAAGACTGAATAGCTAGCAGACAATAATTCCTATTATATTTTCTATCTTAGTTATTACCACACATATTTAAAATATAAAAACTCAATATTTCACTGCTAATTTCCATAGAAAAAGTGAAACCAGTTTATATTGGTGCTGTATTTAGTATTTTTATACTTTTTATTTGTTAATCCTTATAAAATAATTCAATTATAGTTCAAAATATTTCTTTTTTGAATTCACAGCACTTCTGTTTTCTTTGGATGAGCCTCATAAGCTTATACATCTCTCCTAAAGAAAGATTGCAGTCACAAGTTACTCAGTTTTCAACTTATATTGTTTAGCTATTTTCTATTTAAGGTTAAAAACACAGTTTGCTGAAATATAGGCATTGCGTGTTTTAAAGAGCAATACAGCTCAATGATATCTGGAATCTGACAGTTTCAGAGCCTGGAAATCGCTCAGAAAAGCTGTTACCATAATTTTTTGAGTATAATAATGGCTTTTAGATTTTGTTTAAATTCATTAGATACATTAAAACAATAATGATCTACACACTATTTTGTGACTCTTAGCTAAGTGATTTTGACCGAAATTGGAGAAGTGTAATTTTATGTCTTCTTAGATTACATATTAGCCAAAAATAAGAATGATAAAGTCACATTTTCTATTATATTCAAAATGTTTTCATTTTTCCTATTGATTTATTTATTTTCAGTTGCTAGTTGGATAAAATTATAATAGTGCAAAGAGGCACAGTATACATTAAAAAGGTAAATTAAAATTATAAACTATAATAGCCAGTTCTTAAAGACATTGTCATAGTGTTTAAAAATTTTCACTTTTATTGGTAAATGAGAGTGCTTAATTCATGAGCTTTTTGCATTTATATACCTTGTTTATTTATGATGTAATAACTACTTAACCTTTTAAATATTATTTAACATAAAATTATTTTATTGGAAATTTATAAAGTAGGTTGATTTCAGGCTTCACCAATTATATATTTTTTTTCATAAATTTGTATATGATTATGCAAATTCAGGTGCACAAAGTGTTTTGAATTTCTACTGCATTCATAAATCTCTTAATTGTAAGTAGCTTATATAAAAAAGATTATTTTATTCTTCAAAGAGCCTCACATATAAATTATTATTCTAGGTTTCACAGAAATAAGGGCCTTATGGCTAATTATTACATAAAAAATTTTTTCTCATTTTCCAATATTTCAATGCATCTCAGTGCTGCTTATTATATATCACACTGTAGCTTTATCCATGCAATAATAAAAGAAAACATTGGTAAATGACCTACAGTCGTGTAATGAGTTGGAGAAAGCTGTAGAAAACCTAAATAAAGCTTATTTAGTGTATTTTAGTTCTAAATTCAGCTCTGACCCTTCTGGAATAAATCAATGCCATATCATGGATTTCATGTTTCTCCATATCTTACAACGTAAAATTTCTGAACATCGAGAAATACATTTCTGATATTAAACTATGAAAACGTTTTTATTTGGAAAGGTTTTATATTACAATAATTAAATAATATCAAGATTTTGTTAGGAACTTATTAAAGAATGTAAAAATGTACCTCGATTTTGATTTTTAGAATATCTACATCCTAATGCTTTCATAATAGATCCAAGAATAGAGACAATGATGGAGGCTGTGACTGGACTCAATAGCATTTTGTGTTTTTTGTTGCTGTTAATCCCCACCTGAGGATAATTTTTCCTTTGATTTTTAGGGAGAGTGGAAGGGAGGGGGAGAGACAGAGAGAAACATCCACGTGAGAGAGACACATTGATTGGTTGCCTCCCTCACACACCTCAAAAGGGCGAGATCCAGCCTGCAACTGAGGTACCTGCCCTTGACCAGAATCAAGCCTTAGAGAAGTGGTTCTCAACCTTGGCTGCACATTAGAATCACCTGGGAATCTTTTTTTTTTTTTTTTTTTTCTCCGGCAAATTTTACTTTTGGGAAAGGAATGGATTTTGAGGAGAAAAAACATGGGGCAGAGAGGTATGGAATAGAAAATAAATACAAATGTAAGCTTCTTTGCTAATTGTTTTATAACCACAACAAATGAGTACAGCGAATACCCTGTACAAAACAACACAATAAAGGTTCAAGATCAAGGTGTTCCTTTAGGCAAGGCTGAAGATTTCAGTCTCTGGTATTTGGAATTTAGGCTGCAATCCTTATTTTTGGATGGATCACTGGGTGTGTAGTACAGTCCATGCTTTTAACCCGATTTGAACAGAAGAATGGCCACCTGGCCCAGGTAGAAGTAGATGAAGTGTTTGGTTTCATGTGTCACGTAACTACCGAAGTTCCTCCCCACGATGCAGTGCCAGGTGGGGTTGTACTTCTTGTCAAACTCCTTCTTAATATGGGCCGCAATGTCCTTTTCTATGTTATATTTCTCCAACGCCTGAGTAGCACATTCCACCGAGTCCTGTTGCATCTCCTCCGACATATCGGCATTTTTGATCACCGCCTTTCGGTCGCACATGGTTACAGTGGAGCAGCGGCTGGCCGACTGCAACAGTCTCCTGGGGGAGGGGCTGGCGAGGCTCAGACCCAGCTAGAGAGGCCGTCGCTACTGAAGCTGTCACCTGGGAATCTTTTTAAAACCCTGATTTCTGGGCCTCATCCTCTGGAAATTCTGTTTCTTTGTTATGGGGTGAGGCCACAACATTAGTAACAAAGAAACAGAATTTCCGGAGGATGAGGCCCAGAAAACAGGATTTTAAAAAGATTCCCAGGTGCTTCTAATGTGCAGCCAAGGTTGAGGACCACTGCCTTAGACCCTTCAGTCCGTGGGCTGACGCTCTAAATCAGCTAGGGTTCAACAGCATTTCTTTATCACTGAGGTCAATATGGCTCCTTGTGCTGCTGCTTGTCTAACCTGCCAGGAACAGAGACTGGAGATAGGACCTTGAATCGCACCGTCCCTTAAAAGAGCAGGTGTGTGGCATGAGTTTCTGGGAGACTCTCTTCCCCTGTAGAGTAGGCTCTGGAGTATTTCACAAGGGGTACTGCTCCTCTCTCCTAGTCAAAGCCACAGGACATCTTTCCTGCCTTTCTATGGTGAGAAGCTGGTGAGTTCCCCCAAAATACAGATGACCCAATACTGTGGACCACAGGAGTTCCTCATTCTCACACTGGACTGCACAGGCCTCCAGCTTCCAGCAATCTGCAGAAAGTACCAATAGGTATTCCTACCAATTGTTTGGGGGTGGGAAAAACAGTAGCACCTGGCAGCTTCTGCTCACGATAAATAGGCCTCAGCTGCGAGCATCTGAATTTGTCACTTAGATTTTAGTTGGGCTCTTTACTCTGTAACCTTCGTTCTTCGATGGATCCGAGAAAAGTCATTAATTTTGATTAAGAAATTGGGATTTTTCATATTACAAGAAGAGGAGTGATGACTTCCTAGCTGTTCACATGCAGGACCTGAGACCAGAGGTACTGTCACATGTTTTATTGGGCACTTTTTTACTTTCTGCCATTTCAAATCTGTGATGGAACTTGTCTTGTAAAATTTTTACTTTGGCTGTTAAAATTTTCAACACCCAAATATCGCTTTAGATTTTGATAAGTTCTGTTTAATCTATGAAGGCTTTTGCTTGCTGCATTAAAATTTTTTAATGTCTTAGGTTTATTGTCTTATTTACCTTAGAATATAAAATCTATAAGAGCAAAGGGTATTTTGTTTTCTCCCCTGCTGTGTGCTCAGAAACAAAAACAGTGCCTGGCACATTGTAGATGCTCAAAAATGTTTGCCAAGTTTTGGAAGGAAAGAATGAGAGGATGCAATTCACCACACCCTCTCTAAATTACATTTAAAATTCATATAAATTCACTAAATAGAAAAATATGGTATTTTGTGTTAATTTCTGAGTTTACGTACAAGGCTGAATATTGTCCAATGGGTATATTTTTCATGATTTTAAAATTCTCAGATATTGATTGTTTAATTCCTTGAACATATTAATAACAGTTTATTCAAATGTTTGCCAGTTAGATCTAACTCTTTTGTCAATTTCTACTAATAAGTTTATCCTGATTATTAGTCCTAAGTCTATGCTTCTCTACATGTTTGTTTTTTGTTGCTGTTGTTGAAAACTGGATATTTTACTTTTAGCAATTATTTTTCCGATTGTTTTGTGTGTGTATGCGTTTTTGTTGTTGTTGTTGTTTTTCTGCCAAGACTTGTTGACTGGATGTCTCCTTTGATATGGGCAATCACTGATAACTCTGCTCAGTTTTGCTAAGTCTTCTTTTTTTCTACCTGGATTTTTAGGAGTCTCCCGTGTGTCTGCCAAGGTTAGTGGTCAGCTAATAATTCGGGCAAAAGTTGTGCCCAGACAGTCCTAATATTCTTTGCTGCTGAATTTGTGTGTGGATCGGGGAGTGTATTCAAAGTTCACCCAGGTCTCATGTCTGCCGCGGCTTTTCCTTTCCTGCAGGCACGCTCATGCACAACAGTTCCCAGCCAGGAAGGGTACTTGGACAGCTCGTCTAATCCTCTGCTCATCTGCAGGATCTCTTAGTTAAATATTTGACTGAGCCACACTGCTCACCCTACCTGGGCTTATAGCTTCCGGCTACAAGAGCAGTGTGTATTCACATCTATTTCTTTCTGTGTTTGCTACATGTTTAAAAATGGCATCAGGCATGAATTTTTTTGCCTTTTTCACTAAAATCAAGACTACCACCTGTGGTCCATATGTGGCTGGTTTTCGTGGTAAACTGCCCTGGTAAAAGTGCACCTGGCGTGGCTCACGTGGAGGAGACGCAGGTAATAACTCCTGCAGCCTCCTATTTTTCTTACCCAAAATGCTAGCAAGTTTTCATGAGCAAATAATTTTTTAAATTCAATTTCCAGAGCTATAGGAAATGGTTGTGTTTTTGTTTTGTTTTTACTATTTTGTTTAGTTTCATGCTTGGTTTGGGAGAGAGGTTTCCTAATATTTTCACACCTTCGATAGCCCCAGTTTATACCACCTCGTTCTCTGTTCTTAGAGACCAAATCTGATTGGAAACTCTGACCGGTGAGGATAACAATGGGAAACAGTGAACTTCACAATTCAGTATGCTAATTGGGAATTGTAATGGAGAGCTCTTTTTTCATTAATAGGTTTTAATCAAATTCGTCAAATTTCTCAAGAAGGCACATCTAACTTCTTGACTTAAGAATAAAATAGAAAAATACATTTTTGGTGATTCAGTATTCAAAATATAATATTCAATCAGTCCTCTTTTCATTTTGGTATCATTTCTCTCAGTTGTAACTGGTGCCTTCTAGTTTACAGACAGGAATTTAGAAAATTTCTAACAAAGTTCAGAATGACATAGGTTTTTTTAAAAAATTCTAAGTATATACAGGTGTTGAAATCATTATAAGACACCACAAGAACATTTAGGAAAATGTTAACAGTAGTTGTGCGTAAGGGGATTCTGGGTGTTTTCATTCAAACTCAATGTATTAAAGTTTCCCCCAATGTTTATGATGATCAGTTGTTACCTTTATAATTCTAAAAAACTTTTTAAAAATAGTAACACAGATTGGTTTATACATTATAAATGCAAAAATAAGTAGCTAATACACCAAAATATTAATAATTTAAGTATAAAGACCTGTAGATATTCTTATATTCTGCAATTTTTATTATAGTTTGATATTACCTTTATAATAGAAAAATAACTTTGTTTAAGGAATATGTAGGAATTATATATTAAGTGATTGGGTAAGAGGATTCCAGATGATAGTAGAATAAATGATAGCTTGTTATACTTAGAAGAAGAGGGACTTGGAGCTAGGAAGAAAAAAAGAAGGTAATATTGAGGGAAGAGCAGGCATGGATGGTTCTGCAAAGTACCTTTAAGAAAACTCAAGGTAGCTGGGGAAAAGTATTAAGAATCTTGTTCCTCCGCCCCGCCCCGCCAGCATCTCGCAGAGGCAGGGCCAGCCTCTGAGCCTCAGGGGCCCGCAAAAAAAAAAGGAAAAAGAAAAAAGAATCTTGTTCCTGTGTTCTTATTGGGAAAGGTAAATGAGATGTGAGTTCATGGGCCAAGTTGAGTCAGTATCATGTCTGCAGTTCTTGTATGCAGTCATTGCAGATAAGTTTAGGATAGCACAACAGTTTCAGCCTTTTTCATCTCATGGCACACATAAAATTCTGCAGCACACCAAAAATGCATTTTTTGCTGATCTGACAATAAATAGCTATACTTTTGATTCATTCACACTGGATGGCTATTGTTGTGTTGGCTGTTGTCATTTTTTTTTTTTTAATTTGACCATCTAAAGGAAGAGGGGTCAGTGCTCCTGACTAAAATAATCAGGTATTGCATGTTTTAAAAATTCTGTGGCACACTAGTGTGCTGTGATGCACCAGTTGAAAATCACTGGGCTAACATGTTATCATTGCTGATTTTAAACACTGGGTATTATAAAACTAGTATCGAATGTTTGTAAACATTGCAAAAACATGCAAAATTCTTTGAGGCTTAAACACAGGCACAACTATGTACACACCACACCACACAGAAACATAAATATAAAATCTATATAAATTATGAATGTTAAAAAACAATTTAGACGTTAGTGAAATAAAATTAAATATATGAACTAATGAACTGTACTAAAACAAAGTGACTTAATTTTTAACAATTCTAATCAATAAAAATCGTTTTAAAGATTTTCAGCAAAACTGCTTAGAGTGGGATACTTGTAGGTTAATATTATTTTGACATGATATAAAGAGAGAGGTTTCAAAAGTTATGGTACATAAGGCCTACAGATTTTTTAAAAAGTTCTGCAGGATGTTCAACCAAATTTTCTTATAATAAATATCAAATTTCCTATGAATTAATGAAAACACAATGACCACAGGAAGAGTCATACAGCATCTGGGTTGAAATGCAGCAACATGTGAGCTCTCATGCTCTCTAGTTGAGGCCTCCCACAAGTATTAATTATTTTGTCTGGAAAATGGAACTTTAGGTGTGGGGTTCAAGAAGGTCCACTTTTTTTTTTTAACTTTCTGCTTAAGTGAAAATATTATAAATGTACATAGTTTGGCGGATCTTAGGGGAATAGATGGAGCACAATTATGAAGCAAATTTAAATCAATACATTCTGAATTCAGGAATAAAGTGGGTCTCCTTGCAAATAATAGGAAGAAATTTGGGGAATGAGTGGGGACATGTAAGCCTGTTAGGAACTGGTGGGTCAGCAAAAAGAGAATGATTTCCCAATTTACTTTGGAAGTTGTGTGAAGGTATAGAAATTAAGTAGGCTAGGGATGAGATTTCTTAATATCAGAGATGAAATGAAAATAGATTACTTAAAGCAACAGAATAAAAGATTGTGTATGTAGATAAATATGGAAATATGTGTTTATGGGGTATGTTAAATGAGGGAAGATCATTTTTTAGGATTTAATTCATGTGATTATATTGAAGGCTATTAATAAGTGAAAAGACTAGGATATTACACAAGCAAAGACAACATCTCATTTTACTCATTGCAGTGACCACTTTTTGCCATTAACTCATGCTATAAAAATGCTAATCATATTGCTATTTTATGCGTAACTATATATATAGTAAATACAGAATGTCACTCTTCTGATATACTAATATATGCAAATTGTAACCTAATTTATCTTTTAATGACCTTGAACCTCGACACATACTGTAATTGCACATGCTTTGCTCATGGAGTCCTCTGGTAGCAATTCCAACAGCATATTTTGCAGCTACATGAGAAGGACTACTTAACTGCTATTTTGCACACCCATGGTTATATTCTGCTTACCATTTATTTCAGTGTTTTCCACAAGTGGTTAGCCTACTAACCTCAAACTCGCAAGCTTTTTAGTTTCCTAACTTTAAAGATTTTATTATGAAGAGGAAAAATGAGAGTAAGTAAGAGAATCATTTAACCAAAAATCAAAATTTCTTTAGATAACATTGCTGAACAATGAAGACCCATCTTTCATTGCACAAGTCTTGAGTGTACACTTACTTAAGAATATAAGAATAGGTATAGAACACTGGAAAACAGGTTTCTCAAATCTTTTTTGTTTGTTTGCTTATTTTTTCTTTTGTGTTTCTTTGCTCCACATCAACACTTTCCCATATTAATAATGTTACGACATTTACCACAAAGGTTGTATAATTTATCTCTCATCTTAGTATTTTGTTGTTGTTGTTGTTAATCCTTGCACGAGGTTATTTTTCCAATTTATTTTTAGAGAGAGTGGAAGAGAGAGGGAAAGACAGAGAGAAACAAATTGGTTGCCTCCCGCATGACCCCCAACCAGGGCCCAGTCCGGGGAGGAGCCTGCCCTTGATTGGAATGGAACCTGGGACTCTTTGGTCTACAGGCCAATGCTCTATCCACTGAGCAAACCAGCTAGGGCTTAGTATTTGCTTAGTAAGTATTACCTTAATTGGTTCCTTAATAATAAAATAAAAATGTTCACTTTAGATGAGCCGTATGGGTATTGAGTACATACAGATGAATAGGAATGTATTTTGTCACTTGGTAAACAAACATAGTTATTTTGGGCTATGTTTTCTCTTGATAACAATATTAACTTCAGAGTTTTTATGAATATGTAATTTATTATACCCTAAAGTCAGGTATTTATGATGGTAACTGTAGGTTGTTAATGCATAATGTGAAACACTGAAAGTTAAAAATGATTTAATCATTAAGCTGAATAATCTCTTTTTTATCTTTCATTTTTCTGCCTAGTGATAAATGTGAATGTAGAAGTTGTGACTGAAAGGGGGTGTGAGACATTTAACTGTATTTTCTCATAAACTTTGTTGGCAGAGAAATTTAAGCATGCCTTCTAAAGGAATCACGTGACTAAGATATTTACGTAGCAGCCAATGATAATAAATTTTATATCAATCTTTAGAGTACATTTGTTTTCAAATCTGGAAGTAGATATTATTTAGCTAGAGACAGCATTTCACAAAACTATCATTCTTTACAGTGTGCATGTTTTCTAAAAGGTGTAAAATTTTTTTAAGTATTATGTTAAGCTATACAAAATGAAGCAAATTGTAAAACATGATTTCCCAAATGAATTATCATATTCTCTGTGACTTAATTTGTTCTGACAATTTTTGTAACGACACTAGAATTTTCTTCTGACAAGCACAATTAGGTTCAGTATAAGGCACACTTATTTCGTGTTCCTGAGAAAGGAACCCAACTCAAATGAAGACATATCTAAGACAGAATAGACAGGGTGGAAGAAAGATACGATAAATTCAAGTAAATTAATGTTGAACGGTGGTTCATAAAACATGAAGCAAAGCCATATGCCATTTTTGTAAAAGTTTAAGCAATAAGCTCTTTCAAATAGAATAGATTGAATAATAGTATGTTGCCTTTTGGATTCAGCATTAAGAGGAAAAATACAAAAGCAGAGAAAAGGAGTCGGGGAGGAAGGGGGAGACAGGTATTTCCCTGTTAAATTACTAGAGCTTACTTGGTCATATACATTTAAGATTAAGTTTTCTCTATGTCTTTTTATAGCTTGATAGATCATTTCTTTTTAGTGTGGACAAATATCCCATTGTCTGAATGTACCACAATTTATCTATTCACGAAATGAAGGTCATCTTGGTTGCTTCCAAATTTTGGCAATTATGAATAAAGCTGCTGTACATGTCCATGTGCACATTTTTGTGTGGAGTTCCTTCAAAGGAGCATGATTGCAGGGTCACATAGTAAGACTATGCTAGTTTTTAAGAAATCCCCAAATTGCCTTCCAAAGTAGCCTTACCATTTTGCATGCTCACCAGCGGTGAATGAGAGTTCCTGTGGCCACATCCTCATTGAGCTCTAATCATTTGATATCTTAAAGTTGCCCTTGACATGTCTCTCTTCCCTAGCCTTCATATATAAATCAAAATTATTTTAAATCAGAAATATGCATCTCTCCTATTTTACTTCCTTGCTATTTATGTTTTCCAAAACAAAACAAAGACCTCACCCAACCAGGTGTGGCTAGGGCTTAGGGCTTAGGGTTTAGGGCTTAGGGCTTAGGGCTAGGGCCAGGGCCAGGGCCAGGGCCTATTCCAGTTCCCAGTAAGGCATATTCCTGGGTTGCGAGCTTGATTCCCAGTGTGGGGAGTGCAGGAAGCGGCCGATCAATCAATAATTCTCTCATTATCATCATCATCATCATCATCATCATCATCATCATCATCATCATCATCTCTCTCTCTCTCTCTCTCTCTCTCTCTCTTTCTCTCTTTCTCTCTCTCTTTCTCTCTCTCTCTCTCTCTCTTCACTCTCTTCACTTCCTTTCTGAAATAAATAAATAAAAGTATATTTAAAAAATAAAACAACTATTTCCTAGTTAGACTAGTCTGAAGCATGTGCAACTAGGCAGAAAATAGTCAAGCCACTGTTTTTTCTGAATATTTCTATGAGTTTAAGCTTGTTGAAATTCTATTCATTTCTTGAACTTGACATTAGAAACTACCTTCCCCTCAGGCATTTTGTAATCTCTTCATCTCAGTTTGATCTTTCCCCCATTTAAATGATGACTGTGTTTGCACAATTTAATTGCACTCATCATATTATCACAGTCATTATCTGCATTCTCATTTAGTCTACCACTACAATGCCATCTCCTTGAAGACAGAGAAGTTGTATTTTACACAGTTTAACAGTATCAATGTCTTGTACATAATAGGCACTCAAAATATATGTCAAGTGGAATTTATTTACACTTAAACTTATTGCCTCCTTCCAAATAGGTTTGACTAAACCCGTGCAATTTCTTTAATTTGATGACCTCTTTAACTTATATTCTTTAAATCAAGAATTACCCTAGGCCAGTGGTCGGCAAACTCATTAGTCAACAGAGCCAAATATCAACAGTACAACGATTAAAATTTCTTTTGAGAGCCAAATTTTTTAAACTTAAACTATATAGGTAGGTACATTGTTATTAACTTAATTAGGGTACTCATAGGCTTAGGAAGAGCCACACTCAAGGGGCCAAAGAGCTGCATGTGGCTCGCGAGCCACAGTTTGCTGACCATGGCCCTAGGCCAATATGGTAAAATTATAATTATGCCCACAAAATCAAAATTTTATGTCTGGAATTTACAGAAAAAAATAATGTTTTCATCTACAAATTGTGTTTTCAGAAAAATTAATGAGGACTCAAAATCATTAAATGTGCCTACTACATCATAGTATCCATCTTTTAAATTAGGAGCAATAGGAAGTCAATATAATGAAATGGTGTAATGAGTCTAGTCTTTAGAACTCTACTACCTAGACTCAAACCCCAGGTTTACTATCCACTAGCTGTGTTAGCTTGGGTGAGTTACTTAACCTGTCCATGCCTTAAGTTCATTTCTTTGTTAAATGAATATATAATATACATTCCTCACGGAATTGTTGTGAGAATTAAATGAGTTTATATTAACAATATTGGCATTAATGTAAGCATTGTAGAATTTTTTAAATAAGTAAGAATATGCTACTTTTATTTTCCTTCCATACTACAGAAGTATAAAGGGCATTTTGTTCACAATATATTTTTATATTTGCTATGATTATAAAAGTGAAGTGATTCAGTTCTTGAAATGCTTCCAAGGTAGTTTTCCAACCTAAAAATAAAAACACTCTAGTAACTTAAACATTAATATTTTTTATTTCTTTTTATGACATTTCATTTCTTGAGATTTTTTGAAAATGTTTCCAAACTTGTGTCAAATTTATCTTTATTGTTGTCATAATTAACAGGTATTCTTGCCTTTATTTTCTACTCAATCACGTCTGCTCATCAGCGTAATATTAGTCTTCCTAAGCTGATGTTTTTGTAATTTCATTCCTCTGGCCATCCGTTGCTCTCAAAGTGTAAGGACAGTTCAAGCATTACATTCTCATCTTCCATTTATCTTTTGTGTTCTTTTACCCTTTTCTTCCTGCCAACCATTTGTTTCAGTAAAATTACTCCAGGCAGACCCTGGATGCTTCAGTCATATTCTTTCCTTCCCCTCCCTGAATTTTGACTAATCTTGCATGCAAGAGTTTCTACACTGTATAGAGATGAGATAAATTTGTCATGTTTTGAATCCAAAGGAGATTAACCAGCCAAGTTCCACACCAAGTGATAACAGAACTGTTTTTGTGCAATCACAAGCTGCCTCCCCAGACTGATTCAGAGACCCAGTGATTCTGGGTCTGAGGTGTGCTCTAGGGTTGATGTTAAAGAGGTGTCCGGGGAAAACAAAAAATGTTGAGTAGTATAGCTGAATATGCCTCAAAAAATAACAATAACAACAGCTATAATGAAAGAGTTCATATTCACTGCTTTCAGTTTTATATAGAGGTACTTAAGACTAATTCATAAACTTTCATTTTTTTTCTACTTGATGTTTTACATTGTTTCCTTTTTTTGTTCAACATTTCTATTAATAATTTGTATGTATTTTTCATGATTGTCAGGATCAGCTTTGGCTAAAATTTCAAACTCCGTACAGCAAAGACAACTTCCATGTAATGCTGTCCTATAAGTACACACACCCCTCAAGCTATTAGGGATAAAATTAGTATCAGTCAATAAAGCCACTTCCTGCTCTAGCAACTCTTATTGTTTGATAGACCAGTGCCTGAGTATTATGGAGAAAAGGCAAATGTAATTTTCATTATTTTAGAGACAGGTAGAAGCAAATAGGTAGAAGGGAGATATTTTCTCGGTGTATTTTTTGGCTTCTGACCTCATATCCCTAAAATCCCAGGACCTAGAGACATGTATAAACACTTGGCTGACAATCAGAAACAATCCTATTGCCAGGAGAAATGGACAAACTGCTGACGAGCTACTTTATTCCCAATTAAACGGCTTTCTTAAGAAAGGATATTTGAAAGTAATATTACTCAACTAGTAGGAATATTAGACTTGCAAAAACTGAATTGTTCCCAATATTATGTACCTGAAGAAATTTTAGGATTATAATAAAATCTTGCTTATTAAAATTGCTGGAGGATTATTAAATCCCTGTCTACTCTGTTGTTTTCATCTTACTTAAAGGTAATCCAGGTGACAGTGATGCCTGAAGCCTTGGCATTATTACTGCATTGTAAATTGGAGTTAAAATCTGAAAAAAGAATAACAGTATAATATTCATAATATCCACTATCAGATTTAGGTACGTAGCTTTTATTTAGATGAGAATTTTTAAGGTATTTTTAAGTAGAATATTTACAGTTATAACTATTAGTAATAAAGAATAATAGCTATAAAGCTGGTTATAAAGTGGTAACTTTTGAAAATCATTGTCCTCTGCCTGTCTAAAATCAATTGCACGATGAGAAGACATGTTATTTTTTCATAACCTGAGAGCATGTTAAATTCTCATCTTCCCAATGATATAATGAATAGATCATTATTAATCCTCCAAAGAAACACCTGAAAGAAAGGGATAGCTTCATACATAGCCAGTTGAGACCATAAAACTGTTGAACATTATCCTTTAGACCTAGATTATTATTTTCTGTTTAGCCATGGAACATAAACAGATCTCTTTGTTTTTCAAATCCTAAACTAAACTTTCATGACACATTAACTATGATAAGCAGAAGAGGCAGGGTGCTCATTGCTACAGTGATGTGATCCATTTGCTAAATGAGAACATCAGTGAAAGGGCGAGGGCTATGCTCTCCATCTGACCCTGGGTCCTCCATTTCTAAGCAGAGCCATATGCTTGGCAAGGCTTCTTCCCGGAAACCCAAGCCTCTGCTAGCCACACCCAGGATTTCTCTGGACTAACCAATGATAATCAAGGGAAGTGCACGCCATCAATATGATCACATCCTGTGTAATGAGACACCAACTTGTGCCTGGCCAATCGGCAGGGCCCACAGTCCCCTCTCCTGCCCTTACTCCACCCCCCTATAAAACTCCTCTTCCCATCGGGCTAGGTCTCTCTCTGCCACTGGGTTTACCGTTGCATCAGTGAGTGTGGTCGGGGAGCCGAACTAGTTCGAATAAAGGACTCTTTGCTTTTGCATCGGACATGGCTGGCTCCCTCGCGTGGTCTGTTGGGGATCTAGAAATCTGGGCATAACAATCAGTAAGTCATAAGAATTAGCTGGTAAAACATTTAATGTCAGGTGACCCACGCCCGGCAACTCAGATGGTAATATTTTATGTGTGCTAGTTGACATTCAAACACTTCCTTTTCATTATAAAATAGAAATGCACGTTCCTTCTTGCAGCAGTTTAGCTTATAAAACATGCCAGATGTATAACATGTCTAGTCTGATGGTTTGCCATACGAGGCAGTTTCAGCAGAGGGTCTGCAGATGCCTCATACTTAGTGAAAATCAGACTTATAAAGTATTAAATGCAAATTAAGTGTCATCTTCTAAAAAGCAATTATGCAAAAGAAATCACAATAGCATAAATATCAAAATGTGGAATAATCATGTGGTTTTTACATTGGAATAAAGGAAAATTTACTTATTATATTAAATCAAAGATGAGACTGAGCCCAGTACTTGGGTTATGAGTGTCCCAAAATTTTCCGTGTTACCAAACCATTAAATCTACCATTAAAATTTTATCTTGTTTAATTTATTGCTTCATGTCAGATGTACATTTATACAGGGTGTCCCCAAAATATGTACACACACTTTAAAAGCTGGTAGTTCAATTTTGAAAATGAAATGTATTTGAATAAACACTGCCTTTATAATTATTCAAAGTGTGTGTATACATTTTTTGGGACATCCTATATATTCATAAAAATGTAATTAAAATAATTTTCTCTAGAATCTCATTTTTTAAAAAATATATTTTATTGATTTTTTACAGAGAGGAAGGGAGAGAGATAGAGAGTTAGAAACATCGATGAGAGAGAAACATCGATCAGCTGCCTCCTGCACATCTCCTACTGGAGATATGCCCGCAACCCAGGTACATGCCCTTGACCGGAATCGAACCCCGGACCTTTCGGTCCGCAGGCCGACGCTCTATCCACTGAGCCAAACCGGTTTCGGCTAGAATCTCATTTTTTTTTTTAATTAAATCTTCATTGTTCAGATTATTACATTTGTTCCTCTTTTTCCCCCCCCCATAACTCCCCTCCTCCCAGTTCCCGCCCCACCCTCCGCCCTCACTCCCCACCCACTGTCCTCATCCATAGGTGCACGATTTTTGTCCAGTCTCTTCCCACATCTCCCACACCCCTTTCCCCCCCAAGAATAGTCAGTCCATTCCCTTTCTATGTCCCTGATTCTATTATAATCAACAGTTCATTCTGTTCATCAGATTATTTATTCACTTGATTCTTAGATTCACTTGTTGATAGATGCATATTTGTTGTTCATAATTTGTATCTTTACCTTTTTCTTCCTCTTCCTCTTCTTAAAGGATACCTTTCAGCATTTCATATAATCCTGGTTTGGTGGTGATGAACTCCTTTAGCTTTTCCTTATCTGTGAAGCTCTTTATCTGACCTTCAATTCTGAATGATAGCTTTGCTGGATAAAGTAATCTTGGTTGTAGGTTCTTGGTATTCATCACTTTGAATATTTCTTGCCACTCCCTTCTGGCCTGCAAAGTTTCTGTTGAGAAATCAGCTGACAGTCGTATGGGTATTCCCTTGTAGGTAACTGAGTTTCTTTCTCTTGCTGTTTTTAAGATTCTCTCTTTATCTTTTGCTCTTGGCATTTTAATTATGATGTGTCTTGGTGTGGTCCTCTTTGGATTCCTTTTGTTTGGGGTTCTCCGCGCTTCTTGGACCTGTAAGTCCATTTCTTTCACCAGGTGGGGGAAGTTTTCTGTCATTATTTCTTCAAATAGGTTTTCAATATCTTGCTCTCTCTCATCTTCTGGCACCCCTATAATTCTGATGTTGGTACGCTTGAAGCTGTCCCAGAGGCTCCTTACACTATCCTCGCATTTTTGGATTCTTTTTTCATTTTGCTTTTCCAGTTGGATGTTTTTTGCTTCCTCGCATTTCAAATCATTGACTTGATTCTTGCGCTCCTCTGGTCTGCTGTCGGGCGTCTGTATAATAGTCGTTATTTCAGTCTGTGTATGCTTAATTTCTAGTTGGTTCCCCAATATAAGATCGAGGGTCTTATTAGTTTTCGTGTAGATCTCATTAAGTTTATCGGCAGCTTCTAAACAGTTCTTGAGAGACCTTAAAAGTGTGGTTCTGAACTCTATATCTTCCATTGACAATTTTGTCCTGTTTCTTTGTCTCCGCATTTTGTTATGCTTCCTTGGTGCACCCCCTAGTGGTCTTTGTTCGCAGTCTTATAGTTAAATCTTGATTGTTGTAGCTAATTCCAGGGAGGGTTTGACCTCCAGGCCAAGTGGCTATGAGAATCAGCTGTGTCAGCAGTGAGAGAACTTCTGTCCTCTAGGGAGGTGCTAATCTAGCCTTTGCCTGAGGCTATCCGGCAAATGCCTCTGTGCAGGGCTTGGGCGGGTCGGGTCGCACAGGATCAACAGGGTGGGCCAGAGAGAGCAGTTATGGCGGCTCTCAGTCCTGTCCCCAGGGGCTCTGCCTCTCTGAGTCCCAGCACCCGCTGCAAAGCTGGGAGAGAAAGCTGCACTCGCTCTGACCGAAGCCAGACAGTCCCACTTCTCCCGTTTGAGTCTGGGTCCCTAAAGACTCGCCCGGATCTGGTGCTCAGAGTCTGCGACTCCCTCCCGATTGAAAACAACAACCACGCCCTACGCCGCCAGCCCCCTCCGCGCACTCCGCACCTCAGAATTTGACTTCAGCACTGCGCCTCCTCTGAGTGTCCATGTGCGTTTCTCTTTCCTCCTAGTTGTAGGACTTCCACTCAGCCAGCGTTCCTGTGGTTCTGGGTGATGTCCCTTCCGTTTTTTGGTTTCACTTTTGAAGTAGTTGTTCAAAGCAGCAAACTCCGGCATTAACCTATGCCGCCATCTTGGTTCTCCTCCCTGAAGGTTCTCTAGAATCTCATTTTTTAAAATTAAGATATTTTTAGGCTTTTAAAACATAAGCAAGAGCAAATTATAAGGTGAGCAAATGATAAGATTTTAAAGTACTTATCAATTTTTAAAAATCAGAATAATAAATATCTATAATATTATGAATATAAGTAACTGTGAAATTCAATGCTTCACTCATTATTAGGTCCATGAGAAATTAAATCAATTCTTTAAAATTAATATAATCATTGATTTAGTAGCATAGATATTTTATAAAATTGATGCAAATTGAGATGAACATATTTTCAGTTATAATAAAAAAAATTTCTAATTTGCAAAATCAAAGGAAAACATGCTACATAGTGGGACGGTATTGAAAATCGTTTTAGCAAATGATTCCTTAATGGCTCAAACAATTTTTTTTTTAAAAAATCATAATACATTCAAGAAGTGTATTAAAATTCTTAAATAAGTGTTTTACTTTATGTGGATTTAGCTTGTAATTCTTCATTAAAATTTTGATTGAGTCCTGAAGACATAAACCTCCTTTTGACAAACCTTCCTACTGACACTTTTTGCTTTGAGTACAATTAATTTCTATCTCTTTTTGTACTTTGGCAATATAACTAAATGAAACATCTTTAAATTGGTTTTAATACTATATAATCATGACATTTTCCCTGGATTTCTAATGAGAAAAATATTATTAATGATATAATCTGCTAGCATAAATGTGCCTTTTATCTACTTAAAATTTTCTCCAATTAAATTTTCATGCTACCAAGAAAAATTTTAGATAAAAGCAATTTAATTTTTATATTAAGCACTGCTTCCACTAATGAAAAATGTCACTTATCACTAAACTATAGCTCCAAAAATATTTAGTGATTTTACTACCCCTCAATAAAGAAATTTAATATTTTCCCTATGAGAATCAGAGCAAGGAGATGAGCTCCTAGACAACATAATGTAAGACATAGATATAGCCATTGGGTTCAAATTTATTTTATGAGAGGGCACTAAGTGATCATTTAATTATATTCAAAAATATATCAGGGCAAGTAATACGACTCTGTTTCCAAACTTGACCCTTAGTTAACATGGGGAAGGGATGACTTAAATCAGTGGTAAAAGAGGTACCTGTGGTACTCATAGGTGATGGTCAAAGTTATAATATCACTCTTTTCTTTTTGTGTGCACAGTATTAGCACACAAAAAATTCAATAATTAAAATTTGTTTTCAGAATTGCAATAAGCAGTTTTTACTATTTACTCTTGGGAAAGGTATCATGCTCTTCAGTAACTCCCATCAGGGTCTGCTGTAGATTAAATATTTGTCTCTCCAACAAATACGTATTTTGAAATTCTACCCCACGATGTGCTGGCATTTGGAGGTAAGAAATTTGGGAGGTGATCACATGGTCTTGGGGGTAGAGCTGCCATGAATGGGATTAGCATCCTTATAAAAAAAGACTGCAGAGGGGTCCCTCATCCCCTCTCATCATGTGAGGACTCAGGGGAAGATGGCTATCCTTGAGCCAGGAAGCGGCTTCTCACCAGACACTGAATCTTCTCACATCTTGTTCTTGGATTTCCAGCTTCAAGCTGTGAGAGATAAATTTCCATTGTTTAAAAGCCAACTAGTCTGATATTTTTGTTATACCAGCCAGAAGAGGCTAAGACAGAAATCGATACCAGCAGTGGCCACTGCTATAACAAATAAACTAAAAAAACCTGGAAGGTGCTTTGAGAATGGCTAATGGGTAGGGGTTGGAAGAGTTTTGAGGTGGACGCTAGAAAAAGCCCAATTTCTGTGAATGTGTTGGCAGTGGTAGGAATGGCACCTGGTGTTAGGCTGATGGAGTCATACCGAACTTGGGTTCAGCAACCTCTGTACTTGAGTTCTGCTAAGAAAAGAATTCAGAGCTAAGACTCAGATTGTAAGAGGACATTTATTTAGAAAAGTACAGAGGTGGAAGAAGTAATTTGTAGAAGAAATGGGCTGAGGAAACAATGGAGGGAAAGGAAAGGCCCTTGGAGCGGAGAAGTGAGGAAGGTAAAGCACCTGGCGCGGGGAGGGGGGGCGGAGCAGGGGATGTTGAGCAGAAAGGAGCAGGCATGCTCCCCAGGAGGGAGCGTGAGCAGGGTCCTCCATCCTAAGGGTTTCCAGGGTAGAGATTTTAGGGGAGGTCCAAGGGGAAAACCTCAATAGAACATTCAGTAGTTTTCCAGGTGTGTCTTTTTAGGGTTGGTGTCTCCACGGATTGATCGGTCAGCGCCAGGGCAGGAGGCCCTTGGTCAATGCAGCTGGTCCTGAGGTCAGCCTGGGCGTTGCTGGTCTGGTTTTACTGCTTTACTGGGCCTGGAGCTGAAATACAACTGAGGCCTAGATGTTATCTCTAGGGAGGAAAGGTCAGGAATGACCAGCAATATCCGAGGGGAGGAAAGGTCACCCTAGGGCAGTGATGGCGAACCTATGACACGGGTGTCAGGGGTGACACTCGAACTCTTTTTTTTTGGTTGATTTTTCTTTGTTAAATGGCATTTAAATATATAAAATAAATATCAAAAATATAAGTCTTTGTTTTACTATGGTTGCAAATATCAAAAAATTTCTATATGTGTCAGGGTACCAGAGTTAAGTTAGGGTTTTTCAAAATGCTGACACGGGGAGCTCAAAAGGTTCCCCATCACTGCCCTAGGGACTAGGTCCCACCCTATAATTGTCTGTTGCTAGGCACCTGGGGCTTTCCATCTTGGTGACCATCTGTAACTGGCTCATCATCTTTGCTCTGTTCATGTCTGTCTAACTGTCTACCACCAATGGACTGTGGCAGGTGTTTCTGGTGAGAGTTCAGAAGAAGAGAGGATAGTTGGAGAGGAAGGCTTCCATCTTATATAAAAATACCGAAGTAATTTTTTTTTTAGTCTTTGAATTTGTAGAGCATCTCTCTCTCTCTCTCTCTCTCTCTCTCTCTCTCTCTCTCTCTCTCTCTCTCTCTCTCTTTCATTGAATTTATTGGGTTGACACTGGCTAACTAAATACCTAAACAAAATGTTGGCAGAAATTTGAATCGTAAAAGCAATTCTGCTGAGGCCTCAGACAGAAATGAGGAATATGTTATTAGAAACTGGAAGAAAGGTGGTTCCTGTTATAAAGTTGCAAAGAACTAGGTTGAGTTGTGTTCATGTCCTAGTGTTTTGTGGCAGGTAGAGGTAGAACTTTGCAAAATATGAAATTGGATATTTGGCAGAGAAAACATCTAAAGGAAAATGTTGAAAGAGCAGTCTAGTTCCTCCTGACTGCTTATTGTAAAAGGCAAGAAGAAATGACTTAAAGACCAAAGTGTTAAGACAAAGAAAGCAGAACATAATGATTTAGAGAATTCACAGCCCATCCTATTGAACAGAATGAGAAACACTGTTGTGGAGAGAACACTAAGGGAGTAGCCAGGGAATCCTTTGATAAAGAGATTAGTTTAGATCAGCCATCTCAACAGAAGCCGGGAGCTATTCTCCAAGACAATGGAAGAAGGACCCTGAAGGCGATTCAGAGATCATCTCCTTTCACAAGCCCAGATTCTGTGTTTTTCTGAAGATGAGTGGAGTGGAAGGAAGAGGGGTTAAGAGGTCACAGAGGGCAGGAGCAGAGCAGTTTCAAAGGAGGGGACACTGGCACCTATGCTGCCCAGTGCCACCTCACATTGTAGGCTCCCCTCCCCACACTTCGGTGCCATCTCATTGTCTGCCCCAGATTTTGGATCCACTGAGCCCCAGAGTGGCATGGGCCATAGTGGCTGCCTCTCTAGAGAGTACAGACAGAAAACTTTGGTGAAATCTCCTCGTGTGCATAGGGCACAAGACATGGAAGCACGGCTGCTGACACCTAGATTGAAAGGAACAGGGCTGCATGGCAGAGGTGTAGGTTCAGGGGTGGGCAAACTTTTTGACTCGAGGGCCACAATGGGTTCTTAAACTGGACCGGAGGGCCGGAACAAAAGCATGGATGGAGTGTTTGTGTGAACTAATATAAATTCAAAGTAAACATCATTACATAAAAGGGTACGGTCTTTTTTTTTTTAAGTTTTATTCATTTCAAACGGGCCAGATCCAGCCCGCAGGCCGTAGTTTGCCCACGGCTGGTTTAGGGCCTTTGCAAAAAGAGTACTTACTGTTGGGCCCAGGCACAGAGCCACTGTGGGGCCATCCTGCTGAATTGAGAGGGTGAAGTTGCCATTCCAGTAGGCTTGGACTGCAGAGCATTGAGCCAAAGACAATTACTCTTGATACTTAAGGTTTAATGTTTGCTCAGTTAGGTTTTGGAATTACCTGGGACCTGTCACTCCTTTATTTTTTCCTATTTCTCCATTTTGCAATGGGGATGTAAATCCTATGCTCATCCCAGTATTTTATTTTAGAGGCACATAATTTGATTGGGTTCACGGGTTCAGAGGAATTTTGCCTCAGAATAGAAAATATTTTGCGTCTTACCTATATTTGATTTAGGTAATATTTATTTATTTATTTATTTATTTTTCACTTTCAAGAAGCTTTTATGTTTGGCATGGGAAAAGATAACAGCTCTAAATGGATGAGCCATGTGCTCACCATCAGGGTTGGCACTGCCACTGGGATCTCATGGGTCTGGTGTAGTCAACATGTTACATTTTGCTCTTACTCTCACACTCTTTTTAGGTAATATTTAGATGAGATTTTGGAATTAAGACTTTTGAGTTGATGCTGGAACAAGTTAAGAATTTAGGGGCTATTGGGATGGAATGACTATATTTTGCATGTAGAAGGACATAAATTTTGAAGGACTAGAAGAAGAATGCAATAGACTGAATATTTGTGTCCCCCTATCCAATATTCATGTGTTGAAATTCTTTCACCTTACCACCATGTGAGGATACAGTGGGAAGATAGTGGTCTAGAAGCCAGAAAGCATGCCTTTATCAGACACTGGATCTTTCTACAACTTGAGCTTGGAATTCCCAGCCGCCAGAATTGAGAAATAAATTTCTCTAGTTTATAAAATACCCAATCTATGCTATTTTTGATGTAGCAGTCAGAACAAACTAAGACATAATCCTGCCATTAGGGATTAGGTTTTGCCATTAGGTTCTGCCACTCTTTACCTGCTAAATAAAGCATCCTCTTAGAGGCTTAAGCAGGGCCCTTAAATTCTTGTATATTAAGTTTTTCCTTTTGTTTACCCAGTGCTGAAGATAATACTTTTTACCTGTAGAGATTAGACCCTGGATTATGTCAATTTTTATTCTTTTTGCTTTCAAACATGGGCAAACCCAGTTTTCTCAAGTGAATCTCTGAAATACTGCTATTTTCTATTTTCCTGAATAAGCCCCACTGGGGAGCCATTGAAGGGATTTAAAGAAGATACTGGCATTATTTGGAATAATCACATTGGTTGTGTTGTAGAGAAGAGCTTGAAAGAACAGTGGAAATGTGGCTGTTAATAGTGGAGACTATTTTAATAAATCAGAAGAGAGATTGGCTAGGATGACTTTGATGGAAATGGTATCAATTAAATAGAGCCAAGATATTAGATATAATATTGGCAATATTTGGTGATAAATCAAATAAAAAAAATTAGTAAGAGGAGAGAAAGATTGACAAATGACAGTACTAAGTGAGATTCCACTTAGTGAGGTGAATATCATTGGAATTGATGAGATTTGGTTTGGAAGTAAGATCACAAACTTATGGTGGAAATCATAGAATATAAGTTGCCTGTGAGTCATCCAAGAGAAGATATCCAATAATTACTTGAGTCTACTGTTAATAGGAAGTTCTGGGATAGGGATAAACATTTATGTAATGTGTGTTTTATAGGTAGATGTTGATGTCTTGATAATAGTAAATAGAATAAAAAGAAGTTCTAGGACCTAAACTTGAGGAACATAAGCATTTAATAACCTGATAAACAAGGTCAAGACTTAAAATGAGGAAGAGGAGTATTTACTATTTAAAGAGAAAAATCAATATGGTTGTATCAGAAAAATGGGAAAGAAAATGCTTAGGAAGAAGTAAGTAATCAACACTGTCAGTGGCTTATAAGGTAGATTTAAACAAGAAGCTTAGTTTGAGTTAAAGTAATAAATCAGGAAAAGGGAGACTTAATAATTGGAAAGAGAAGCCTGTTCCTGAGAAGATCATGAGTAATAGACACTTTAGAATTTTTTTTCATATACCCAATATTTTTCCAAGCATAGGAAACATAATTATTCGTAGTATGTTTCTTATAGTCTTTCCATCTTTGGCTTGCCTGTGTCATCCTTCTAGAGATAAACTGACAAAAATCTACAGGGGTCTAGTGCCTTCTAAGATGCACATACTATGTAAGTTCCAATGATGGTATAGATAAGTGCATTTCACAATTTACATTTCATAAAGAAAGTCAAAAATAAACACTTCCTTATTCAAGCCAAAGATGCCCAATAGATAATCTGGTTCTCTTAGCCAATGGTATTTTTAATATTGACAAATCTCTGCCCCTTAAAAGGAACAAGGCTGATTATTATCATAAAATCTTAACAGCCCATTCACTTCAACCCTATTTCCTATTTCTCAGCCCTACCTTAAAAAATGGGGTTGAAACAATTCTCAGTGAGTGTAAACATTATGAAAATACATCACTACTGAGCATATTGTCATTGCAGTTTTGTCCACAATTACCACCTTATTGAAAATCTGTGATGTAGTGCTATGTGGTCTGAAGCCTGGCAATAACACAGGAACAATATTCATTGATTTTTAAAGGCTTTCAATACCTGGAACACTGTCTATTAATAGCAAAAATTGACTCTTCAGGAAAATGAACCCGCAATTTAGCAATGGCTTTCCTAATTTCTATCTAACACACATTACTTGGAGGATTGAAAGAACTTTAAAGTCTCACATGTTGATTTTTGCTTTGTTGCTTGTACTTTTGGTGTTATATCCAAAAAATTATTGCCAAGACCAAAGTCAAGGAGCTTCTTCTATGTTTTCTTCTAGGAGTTTTATAGTATCAGGTCCTATGTGTAAGTTTCTAATCAATTTTGAGTTAATTTTTGTGATTCATACAAGATAAAGGTTCAAGATTATTTTTCTGCAGGAAGTTGCAAAGATGAGCCAACACCATTTGTTGAGAATTGAGTGCTCTTGACTTCCTTGTTAAATGTTACTTGACTGTAGTACATGTAGGGTTATTTCTGGGCTCTCCATTCTGTTTCATTTGTTTGTCTAATTTTATACCAGTATTGCTTTCATTTTTCTTTGTGTTTTAATTACTATAGTTTTGTAATATAGTTGAAAATCAGAGAGTGTGATACCTCTAGCTTCCTTCTTTCTTATTATTGCTTTTGGCTATTTGAGGTCTTGTATGGTTCCATACAAATATTAGGATTATTTTTTTCTATTTCTGTAAAAAATGCAATTGAAATTTTGATAGGGACTACATTGAATCTATAGATGGCTTGGGTAGTATGGACATTTCGATAATGTTAATTCTTAACCATGAGAATGTTCATGTTTATGTTAATCCATGAACATGGGATATCTTTCAATTTGTCTTCAAATTTTTTTATAACCTCGTGTAGTTTTCATTGAACAGATCTTTCAACCCCTTGGTTAAATATGTATTTTACTATTTTTGATGCTATTGTGAATAAGATAGTTTTCTTAATTTTTTCAGAGATATTTTGTTGTTCGTATATAGAAATGCCATTCATTACTATATGTTGATTTTATGTTCTGCAACTTCTATGAGAATAGAAATAATTAGTTAACAAAAGACAACTGTTCTCTTGGCTCTTGAAGCACTTTTATTTCATTTTTCAATCCTCACCATTATTATGCTAGTACGTGATAACATGTATGTGCATACATGTGTGCATGCTGACCAAGATGAGCTAAACATTTGCCTTGACTAAACTTTAGACAGGCTCCCTTCTGACTTAGGCCATGACCTCCTTTTTCTTAGAGACTTGGACTTAGAAAATTTTCAATTCCTTTTCTGCCCCTTTGAGATGTAAATCTTTTTGAAAAGTTCCTTGCCAGTTTTCTAACCCATGGTTGTCTTTCTCAAGGACACTTTGAAATGTAATTACCAAGGAAGCTAGCACCTCAAGCCTCTGTGATTGGTAGGAGCCTCACTTTTGTGGGCCCCTTGCTCCAAGTTGTAAAACTGCCTCCTGTCAAGAAGAGGCAGCTTAATTTTCCCTTGGGTTAGGCCATTTTGAAAACACAGATGACCTAGATCCCTCCTGTACTGGCTCTTAAAAACTCTCATGAACTTTGTCTCAGTGGAGTGAAGCTCAAACTGTGTCTGTTTTCTCACCTGTTGTAATAGCCTTGAACTGAAGCCTTTCTTGCCTGTTTAACTGTATCTGGGAATATTTTTTTCTTTGACAGTGTTAGGAGTTGAACAAGGATTATTTATATGTGTATTTTTCTAAATCTTATAGGCTATAAGAAGGCTTTAGACCTTAGATATTTGCATATATACAATTTTGTGACATTAATTGAAGAATAATACAGTAACTTTTTCCTTATCTTATTTCAAAATATATTCTGAATCTTGCACCTTAGTGTAAGCTTATGCTATAAATGTTTTAGTAATTTCTATTCAAGCAAAGGTGACAACTTATGAAACGTCAATTTAAAAGTAAAATGTTTTTCCACTTTCTTTACCCTAAATGAATCCACAGGTCTTTATCCCCATGTGAACACATGTTCAAACCTTCCATTTATACTCTCATCAGAGAATTTCATTATACAGGTAAAACTAAGTATCAACTTAAGGAAGTGCACTGTTTGGGAGTATTTCATTTTCATATAATTTCTGTGTTTTGGATAATAATTGTTTTGATTTAAAAGACTATCTGCCAAACTGTTAGATACTTGTAATTTGACATCTTTGGAGAATGAGCATAAGTAAGAATTATGGCTTTCAATAGATTACTCTCCAGTCTTTAATTAGCTTAAATATTATTATAACTTGAAAGCAAACTTCCTTCATATATCATGAACCATAAGTGATTACCTTATAGATGCTACCCAGTTAAACAGTTACAAATTAACTTGATAACTAAATTATGGAAGAGAACATTTTAAGAATCTTCATGAGAAATGAGGTAAAAGAGGCACCAAACATGTAATCGCAACTGTTTTTTCCTTTATTTCTAAAACAGGTGGACCTCTAAAGCCAAATTTTCAAAATATTGAGTGGAGAATATTTTATAAGACATGTAGATAAAACCTAGCTCCATTTTTTCCCCAAACTTTCTTTAGCCCGGCAAACATTCCTCTACTATTCTCCCATATCTTCCCACCACTGAAACAAAGAACTGGATGCCTTTGTTTTATCAGTTAACAAAATTGCATTGGAGCCTCCTCTTCTCTTACCTGGTTATATTATAGTCTAATTCAGCAAAGAAAGAAAATACATAAAAGTGAGAGGGTACTCATATCCCTTTATTATAAGATATGGTACTATACACAGAAATATTCTATTCTGGTAAGGAGCAAAATTGCCTCATCATATTTAAGATAACATGATAATAGACTCCATTTAAGTGATTTTTCTTCACTATATTGAAATTTCAAAGAACATAGAAATTCAAATATTCTATGGAGTATCATAGTAATTGTATTATTTTAGCTCAGAAGCACTTTAAAAATGAACTGTTTCTTTTTCATCTTTTCATTATCAAAAATACTTATTCTAATGATATTCAAAGAACTTTTGAAATGTTTTTGAAACTAAGCTTATCCATTTCTTTTCTCATAAATTTTATTTTGCAGTCATTTTTAAGTGTTGATGGTATTGAAAAGGGTTGACTAGCTAGCTTAAGACAGAAAGGGAGGGGGTCCAGAGAGGATGGAGGCATCTTGGCCTGAGCAATTAAAACAGCCATAAACCAAAGACAGAGATATCTCTGGCCTGAGCAACTGGGGCAATAAATCTCTGGCCAAGAGAATAAAGGAAAAAAAAAAGAGGCCACTTTACTCTTTTAAACAGAGAAGTCAGCAGTTTCATTTTCAAGGTTTGGCAGGATACTGTTGCTAGGTACCATAAGAAAGATCAAAAGTAACTCCAATTTGAACAAATAAGATGCATATATAAAGGACAAAGAAAAGACACAGAATAAGGGAGCACCATGTGGGCTTTGGCCTTAGCAGAGTGACCAATGAGGAAAGCATGGGGGTCCTAAGTTCAGGAAGAATCCAATTAGAAAGGGCCATGTTCAGACAAAGAACTATAGCCTATATAATGCTTCAAGACAAAGAAAGCAGTGGCCACCCTTCTTAGGGGACTCCTATGTCCCTGTGTGCCCAGAGGGACAGAGTTTTAGGATTGAGGAATTTAGGATTATAGTTTTAGAGATAGTATCTGCTTGCATTAAAGTTTCTGCACTTCTCACCTACCACCTTTTGTCCATGGCTTCATTCTTCGAATCCATATGGACAAGAACCTGGGAAAGGAATCACCCTTGCATCCTGCTCAATAAAACAACCTAAATCAGTATCTTGTATTTTCTCCAAGAACACTTTTGGTTGAATATATCATCAAACAATCAAGAATATTTCTGTAAAAATGTACTTGGTAATAATTAAAAGCTACTGCTATAGTTAACATTTTTCTTTATAAAGTGATAAAAATGATAAAACAGGAAAGAAGTGAAATGTACATTAGATCTAAAAAGCTAACTATTTTATACTTCCCAACACCCTCAACATGTATGATGCTATTGGAAGAAAATGAATTCTGTATTTTTATGTAGGGAAAATTACTATTAAGTAATATTACACAGATTAATTTAACATAATACTAGTTTCCTTGATTAAATGTTCACAGACAACACAATAGTTTAAATAATTAGTGTCCAGGCCTAAAACTTTTATAGCTACAATTTTTAACATTATCATTTGGTAAAACATAAAGTATAAAACATATAGCAAATAAAAATGGCTATATTTTTGTGAAAAATATTCTTAATATTAAGGTTTAATAAAAATAACCAGGAAATTTAAAGCCTCAGAAGGAATTATAACTCTAAGACATGGGCGTTCTTTAATTACTTTTATCACTAAGGTTGTAGTGACTATTTGTTTCCATAAAGTGCCCTAATGCTCAAGAAGCATGAGATACCTTAAGAAAAAGCAAGAGGGAATTAATTGATATAGAAGGGTTGGTATTTGGCTATAGACAGGGATATTCAAGAGATGGGGAACTAAATGAAGAAGAAAGAGTGGAATAGCTGACAGAGGAGAAGCAGAGATAGAATAAACGCTAGTGAGAGACTGTGGTCTACAGGAATAATTTTAAATAGATATTTTAATGAAATCCTGATGATTTTAGTCTGAAGATATATTTAGACATGATTATCTATAGTTCTGAAAATAATTGAGCAATTTATTAAATGCAAATTTTGGAAATGTTTTGTATTTTATCCTAATCCATGACCCTAAAACTAAGGAATTACGCATGCTTGATTAAAAATGAAAAATTTTAGGCTATTAAAAATAATTATTTGACATAAAATGTTTTTATTTCACACATAAAAAATTCATTTGAAATAAGAGATAATTTAATTGGACAATTTAAAAGGTTTTAATATAATATGCAGCATTTTTATTTCCCTTTTCATTTTAAATTACATTTTTAAAACTCCATATAAAATTTATTATAAGTTTATAGAACCAGAGTAATCTCCATTATTATCGAGTTTAGTGACTGATTTTATGTAAAATTTTAAAGATAGCAAATGACTCACTCAAGTTAAAACAGTGTAGATGTAGGACTAAAATTAAGGTATCTTGCTTATACTTTAAAGATTCGTAGTTTTCCAGTGTCTCATAACATCTGGTCCCAAGCCCAAGAGACGTTTTAGGCCTGGAGGCAATTTATGGTCAATCAAACCAAAACTAAAAGAGCACTTTAGTTTCCCTGTAGCACAGCTCCTCCTCCTTTAAGTTGAAATTATTGAAAGTCTTCTAACTGGCCTCCTTGCTTCTATTCATGCTCCAACCCACACTTTACAAATTTTTATTTATTTATTTTATTTTTTATTATTTTTGTTGTTGTTAATCCTTGCCCGAGGATATTTTCCCATTGATTTTTAAGGAGAGTGGAGGAGAGCGGGAAAGACAGAGAGAAACATCAATCTGAGAGAAACACATTGATTGGTTGCCTCCTGCACAAGCCCTGACCAGGGCCTAGGCCAGGGAGGAGCCTGCAACTAAGGTACATGCCCTTGCCTGGAATTGAACCCTGGACCCTTTGGTCCACAGGCTGATGCTCTATCTACTGAGCCAAACCCACTAGGGCCAAATTTTATTATTTTTTTCAAAATATAAATCAGTTCATACTTGCCACCTGCTTGTAATTCTCTAATGTTCTTATCACATTGAGAATAAAATGCAAACTTTTTATACGGCCTACAAGGTGAGATATAATCTCTTCCCGCCTAAAGCCATGTCTTCATCTGCCCCCAGTGCAGCAGTGGAGGATACCTGTGTTCTGAGGTCCTTCAATGTATTAATCATTCAGTACTCACAATGGTGATTTGAGGTGATTTGAGGCAGGTGTGCTTAGTTCCAGTTGACATATTCAAGAATTGAGCTCAGAGGGACCTACGGTCATGCAACAGTGGTGCCAAGATTTAACTGAGACCTTCTCATTCCAAGCTCTGTGCACAATTTTATGATGTGTTTTAAGTATTTTCCTGGCTTTTATTTCTGCAGCCAAACTAGCTTTTCTTAGGCCTCTTCAGTATTCACAATATTGCTTGTATTCAATATCTGAGTCTTTTGAATACCTTTATTTCTCACCTATAATGATATTCTTCCAGGTTTTTGCATGGTTTGGTTTCACACATTTTTCTCAAGAAAATTCAATATCATCTTATTTATCATCTCACTATTCTGTGTCTCTCACCACCCCATGTACAACTGCTAAGCTAGGTCCTGATCATTTACTAATTCTTTACCTAATTTTACTAATTCTTTACCTTTTTTTCCTCTCTTAGCATTTAATATTTCCTAAAATTATGTTGTTTCCTCATTCATACACATAAGCTCTATATCTCTTACTGGAATGTATTCTAAGAATGACAGGGTTTAAAAATATTTTCCTATTCACTATTCTAATTCCTCTGCCTAAAACTGTGAGAATAGATAACCAATAAATACTTCTTGTACTAATTAATTTTCTTATATTCAGAAAAACCTCTGGAAAAAATTTTTCTTTAGAAATTTACATAAGAATAATGTTGGATTATTATTTTGGGCTACTATATGTGTTTTATCATATTTACCCTTTCACCCTTCCATTCAGCTAATTATTTATTGAATTATAAAACAATTTAATTTATTCCCTAGATTTTATCAAAATAAGTTATACGTCTCTAGGCTATGCTGTTTTCTTATTTCATTCATAGATGCTCTACAAAAAAACAGAAAACAAAAAACAAAAAACAGCATGGAGACAAAGGGAGGCTCTGCTATTAATACAAGGTTGCTTTGCCTAAGTTTGATAATCTTTTAGGAGAGATTGCATATGCATTCATTAAAGAATTTGCATAGGTATAAAAACTGTTAAAATAATGTAATTACAACTTTTGATTATAGATAGGGATATGAACATGCAAAGAAAGAAAAACATGAAACTAATAGTGTTCTTTTTAGTATTCTGAATCTTAAATCTAGAAACCCAATAAATCAAATAAAACTTTTTATTATATCATTTTCATAACAGATTATCCTAGAGCTTAGGGACTACAGAAGAGAAAACAAAATCTCCAAGGAACTATCTGTATTTGAAAATGTCATGCTTGAGTTAAAATTGGGTTTCAGGACCATGGCTTAAAATGCTTCTCATTTCATTATATTCATGGGTTCAGTATCTATATACAAACACACAAAGGATGGATAATAAGTAAACTTCATTTGAGACTCTATAATAGGACAGTATACATATATATAGTAATCTTATTGCTATCACTGTGGCTTTGTGAAGTGGACATCAAGTTTGGAAAACGACAATATGCTATGGTATTTCATGCTCAAAAGCAATAGACTTCATAAGTGCAAAGGCAGAAGAAGAAAAAATGTAGTTCCTGAAAGCATATACCTTTATGGAAATACATAAATGTGAGGGTAGAAACTTGCTGATAACCAAGAGAGAATAAGACTGAAATGACATCAATAAGGAAATGTACTATATGCTTTAATATTGGTAGAAAAAGATGGTTTTTAATAGGACACAAAATTTCATGGAGGTCCTTCAAATAGCCAGCTCCATTGAAGGACTGCTTAATATACAGTGTCTGAGCAATTCTTGAATTATTTTGACCACAAATTCTTCTCTCAGAAATCAAAATAAATTAGGGCAGCTTCTCCATATTTAATTCTGACATAAAAAAGAAAAAAATATATAGTCAGTGCAATGGAAGTGATAACCCCTTTGAAGGATGCAATATGCAAAAAAATCATAGACATATTAAAATAACACTAAGTAGAAATTTAAAAAATATATAAAAATAATGAATATTTCAAAAATTTGAGAGGAAAGTAAAGACTGATGCTAAACTTCTCTCAAAGTGGGTCTTATGTACACTACTTCTGTGTAATGCTTATAGAGAAGGGATCCATGAAAAATAATTTCAAAAGCATAAAAATAGTGTGTTCCTCTTATGAAGTCCATTGTATTGTGATGTTGGAATTTGGGGTGCAGATTCTCCTTGTGGGTTCTTGCCTCACAAAGTTTGAAGAATAAATTCTCAGACTAAAAGGACTTGCTAGTAAAAGTGTGGAAATTTGTTGAAAGCAAATACAAACTCCCACGTAGGGGGTAACCAACTAAGCCCTTTTTTCTAAGGTTTTTAAAGGCTGGAAGTTCTTTGTCTATTCATGCTCCTTCTAATTGGACCCCTTCCCCATTTTATAACCCTGTGTTTTCCTAATTGGTCACTCTTTTGCAAAGTATCAGTTTCAAAGTCCAAAGCCCACCTGGTGCCTCCCTCTCCCTCTCCCCCTATCTTGTGACTTCTCTATCCTCTGTGAAAGTAGGATAAACATTGGAGCCATCACATATGCATTCCTCTCCCATGGACCCCCTTTCCCTGTCTCTAGTATAGGATGAAAACTGCCTGTCCTGCCTCTAAAATTCCTTTGGTTAGTTAATAAAAGGTCATTGTAATATCTATTGCTGCGTGACAAGACACTCTAAAATTTAATGCTTAAAACGATGACAAATTGATTTTGTGAATTTGCAATGCAGGAAAGGTTTCATAGAAACAGCCTACTGGGCATCATCAGGGTCTGGGCCAAGGTTGAAGGCTAGAATTATTTTACTATCATTTGATTATAAGTCCTGCAGTTCATCTGGTTGTCAGCTGCAACCTCAGCTGGTGCTGTTGCTGGAACACCAACACATGGACTTTCCATGTGGCTGCTTGGCTCCTGTAGTTCATGGTGGCTGTCTTTCAAGAAGACCATCCTAAAGCAGAGAGAGCCAGTGGAAGTAACATGGCCTTTTATGACCCAGCAGACATCAGGCAGTATCACTTCCCCCTCATACTATTGATTAGAATTGAGTTGCTTAGGCCAGTTCATATTTAAGAGAGGAGAATTAGACGTCCTATATTGATGAGGTTATCAAATAATATGCACATGTGTTTTAAAGTCAACACAGATGCTTTGAAAATTTTAAGACAATGCAATCAGTTTAACCCACCATTGCCTCATTTTTTTTTTTTTTTTGGCTCAAGGTACTTTTGTTCAGAGGAAACTAATATGTTGTGAAGATACCCTTGTTAAAAATGAAACACAGAGAGAAATGCTCTTGAAGAAGATCTTCCTGCAAACACATCCTGTTACTATGAATTTACTAAAGCAGTGGTAGTTGAATGAATGAATTGGCCTACAGCAGTGATGGCGAACCTATGACACGCGTGTCAGAGGTGACATGCGAACTCATTTTTTCGGTTGATTTTTCTTTGTTAAATGGCATTTAAATATATAAAATAAATATCAAAAATATAAGTCTTTGTTTTACTATGGTTGCAAATATCAAAAAATTTCTATATGTGACACGGCACCAGAGTTAAGTTAGGGTTTTTCAAAATGCTGACACGCTGAGCTCAAAAGGTTCGCCATCAGTGGCCTACAGTGTATTTCTCAGAAAAGCCTAGTTATACAAAAGTCTAAAAGTATACTCACTTATTGCCCGTCCTATAAACAAATAACATTACCTTTTCTTTTTACCCTTCTTCAATTTAGTGCCCTTTAATCATTTTGTCATTAGTAAACCTTTAATATGGTTGAGCAAAATGAACTCAGATACATATACAACTAGCAATGTGATCTTTAAATAGAAAATAAGACTTCTTGGGTAGAACTTACAAGCAGAGAAGTTTTAAATCATTCATGGTTCTTCCATTCTCTCATTATTCCATAAATAGATATGTTTAGGCAAGATAAAGCTGAATTGGATATAGTATGCAAAGGATGACAGAAGACAGACCCTTCCCTGGTAGTATTTCACATCCTTATATGAAAAGGCACATATACTTGACTATGTTACAAGTTGCTAAGTATTTAAAAACATCTCCCAGACAGAGGTTGCTTCCTTCTTTTCACTCCCCTAATATTTTAAATTATTTCCAATATCTTCAGGGACTTTTTCCTTATTTGTTCTTTCCCTATCTTTATCTTCACATCTATACTATCTCTTTTTAAAACATAATTTCAAAACTATAATATTAATTGAAAACGAGGTATCTGGAACATACATTTTCTGCTTACCATTAAACCCCTTTGCTAAGAAAGCAATGCATATTTTGCATACTATGTTAGATTCACTGCAGTCATAAATTTTATTTCACTACTCCATTGAAACACTTCTTCCCACATTACCAAAAAATGTCCTACTTGGGAAATGCAGGCTTTCTATCATGTCTTTTTAACATGGTTGACCACACTTTCTTTTCTTCTGCTTTCTATTAATGTTTAGCTATTGCCATTCTCCCAATGTTAACATATACTCTATCCAAAATCTGTGCCATTTTTGAAATTTCATCTTTTAGGGAATTAGGGTTTCATGCTCCTAATTCTTTGGAAAATAGCTCCTAAAAAATTGGAGTCTGTCTTGATACCTCCTTTGTCTCATGTATCACTTTCTCTCAGTCACCAAGTATGGTCAACTATTTTTCCATACTAACTCTTCATTGTGTGAAAAACAAGCTTTTATTGTATTGTCTCTTTTTTGTTCTTGGAGGATAATTTACAATCTTAAATGAGCAAATCAAGAGCAATTCCTTTCCTAGATTCACTAAACTCACTCTTTTGTGAAAACACCACGTATGCACCTGCCACAGGCTCTTTGCTTTAGCTCTAGAGTGTCTTTTGCCTTAGATATTCATTATCTTACTCCCTCAGTTCATTCAGATTTATGGTCAAGTGTCAGATCCTTGAAGAGGTCTCCCCTAGTCAACACATCCCTCCTCACCCTTGCCTAATTTTTCTCCACATCACTTATTGCTACCTGCTGTTACTAAACAAATGTGTATGTATTTCTTTGTTTATTTTACTCTCTAACATGAGAATGAAAGTTCTATGAGGGCAAAAACTTTTTCAGTTATTTTTGGTGCTACATTCTGAATAGTTACGAGGACATGGTAGGCACTCTATGAATAGTTTTAAATAAAATAAATGAATAATAGACAAGAGGGTAGACTTAGTTATGGGGAAATTGGTGTGACATAACTTATTAATAAAGAAAACTAGGTAAAGTCTTCACCAAACTAAATGGGACTTTAAAGAAACACAATCTTAAGAAATCCCCCCACACCAAGAAGTAACCAAATACTTAGTTTCCCTGTATATCGTTAGGGAGACCATGTGGAGTAACAGGTCTTAAAAGGGTGAGGGAGGGAAAATAATTTATCCCAAAGCTGCTTGCCAAAACCTGTCTTCCATTGGCCGGTGTCCCTGTTGGCTATGAATGCAACTATACTTTCATGTTGTGCATCCAAACCTCTGTAGGCTTGTGGGGAGCCGCTATAGGGTTAAACCTCGGATTGACCTGTTGGCAAAGTCACAAACAAGTCCCAGCTTAGAGGGCACAGTCCTCTTAAGCATAATTAGGCTCAACCTTATGAGGCTCCCTAGATCTTACCTGGGAAGCTAATGGGCTGAGGGAAGTGCAACAAGAACAAAAACCAGTGAAACTCACAAGAACAGTGTAACTATGGTAACCACTACCTTGTTTACCTCTGACTATAAAATAAAGGCTCAGATTGCCACAGGATTTTTCTCTGTGGCCTCAGCCAGGCACAGGGAAGATCCACGGAGACTAGAGAGAGCTAGAGAGTTCTGAACGCTGAACGCTGTCTCCGTGTAAAACATTCTTTGCCGACTCTGTCCACACCTTTGGGAACCCTTGGACCCCTGGGGCTGGACCCCGGCATCGGCTGTCACTGGAGAAGCCAGGTCCTCTGTAGATTCCCACTGGCTGGTGCACCGCTACATTGAACTTGCCTTAAGGATAAGTGGCACATATAAGGGGCTTCTTAGTCTGTAACAAGAATAGCAGCAGCAGCAGAGACCTGGCTGCTTGGTCACTTTGAGTGTGTTTAGAAATTATAACACAAAATATTCAGTTTCTTATTGGGTCCCATTTGAAATACTATAATTTTTTCTCAGGCAGTTTCTCCTCATGCTCAGTTACAAACCAGAGCAAAGCTGAAAAGATGGTCTAAACACGTGAGCTAGTGATTTGACATCCTCCAAATGCTAAACAGATTTTCATTTTCATTCTCATAACGGTGGTATGGGAGTGGGGGTTTCTGGACAGGTCAAACATATACACTAGTCTAGCTCTCTGAGATAGTTTGGCTCTGACAAGTATTTAAGTTATGTTAGTTGACTGATTTCATAGCCTTAGTCATTAAAGCCCATTTTGTGGATCCCCCTTAAGGAATTGCTTTTGTCTACTGAGGGAATATTCTCTTTTTCTGACTGAAGAGAGGCTCTTGACAAAAGAGGCAAAACAAAGTAAACTGCTAAATATTTTGGAAAGCTTTAGGCAAGTGTAATTACAATTATTTGTTTGAAACAGAGGGGTTGTTCATTACCTCTAATTACAGACATAAGTGGTGAGCATTTAGAAGGCAGCCACCATACACCCAAACCAATGTACTTATTATCACTTGTTTAATTGTTGATTCCAATAATATGTAAGCCCCATTAAAACAGAGAATGTGTCTATTTTACTCGCCTGTTACAAAGTAGGAACCTAAAAGTATTTCTTGTGTTTAGAATAACTAGGCACCTAGAGGTGGCCCAAGTAAACACCTCTCTCCTGCTCATTGTACCAGTCTATGTCATTTTGTCTATCCTCAATTTTGTATTCTGATCCATTGTGCAAATGCATATTCTCATATATTTGTGTCTGCTTTCTCTTTCTCTCTTGCTCTCTATATACACACACATGCACATACATGCATATACATGCACATATACATATATATATATATGTCTTCTCTACAATATATATTAATATATGTCATATATATTCCTTGGATTCCACACATTAGAATAAACAGTTTTAAAAATTTAATACCTGCTTTGTGGGGTCATTCATATTGAGATTTCTCTTATCACCCAAATAGTCTTCTTTAATTAACCCATTTCAATATTGGATAGTAATTTTTCAATCTTAACACTTTACATTGTTTAAAGACAAACTAATGCCCTAATGGGTTTGGCTCAGTGGATAGAGCATCGGCCTGCGGACTGAAGGGTCCCAGGTTTGATTCCAGTCAAGGGCATGTACTTTGGTTGCAGGCACATCCCCAGTAGGGGGTGTGCCAGAGGCAGCTGACCAATGTTTCTCTCTCCTCATTTTTTCTAACTCTCTATCCCTCTCCCTTCCTCTGTAAAAAATCAACAAAATATATTTTTAAAAAAAGACAAACTAATGCCTAGATGAAAAATTGCTGGTGGCACAATAGGAGTCACATTAATACTAAAAATTGACTGTACTAACCTAGATCTTAAGAAATTTAAGAAGATTAAGCAGGGCCTTTCATTTCTCTTTTCATTGCTGTATACATAAGTACTGACTAGAAAAACTGCCCCTGGAAATGCTTGGGCTCTAGATTCTGACCGACCTGGATGTGAAATGTGATCCACCATTTTCCTGTGGTGAAACTAACACATCTTGAACTCTTTGTTTCCTTGTGCAATAAACTGGTATTTAAGTGCCATATTCTGAGGGATATTGAGGGATCAGATAGAACAGATCACATCTACATAGAACAAATGCATGTTACATCTATTATCTGTGAAATCTCCAAATGGAAGTGGTCCAGAACCATTACACTACATGTAATCTATAATGGAATTTAATCACTTCTTTTGCCATTTTTCTTTGTAAAATCCTAAGCTATTTTCTTCTCTTACTTTACCTTCCCTCTTTTACAGAAGAAAATTAGGGTTATTTTTCATCTCCATTCTGGAAAAGTTAGTCTATATATACACAAATATGTTGAATGAGGTTATCCTGGTTGTCTAAAAATTTTGTCAGAAATTCCAGAGGTGCAGAAAGGTAAATGAGTGCTACATCCCCTAAGTAGTATAGGATGAAATATTTTAAAACTGGTTTGTGACTCTTGGCTTATTACCAACTCAGAACATAAATGAGATTAATTTGAAAGTTGTATCGATTGTAGAGCATGAATTTATTTCAGGGGAATTTCCTGTTTCTAGTGTTTTGTAGATGAACCTACATCACTCTCAGCTGTGTGAGGAAAAGTCCAAGATAAACATTTGTGGACTCTGGCTGGTGTGTTTTGGAGACGGGCTCGTTCAGGGAATGCTATCTGACTCAGGGAAATGGCTAGTTCGCTGTCTGCTTTGTGACTGAAGATCAACAAAGGATGCTTAAGGATTCAGGGAACGCAACATAGACCCTGCAAAATGCAGTCAGCTATAAGATATTTTGAAAGAGAACCCATATAAGAGGGCAACGTTTCCAGAGGAAAGGTGATACCAGCAGAATAACGTTGACCTGTGTACTCAGATGCAGGAACTAACTGAGGTAAAGGGTGTAAGCATCAGTTGTCAGCATTTTCTGCAGCAGACTAGGGTCAGTTCTAGGTGACCATGGGACATTTAGAGGAGAAAGGGACCACGTGCCTTTATTCCCACAGGCTTCCCAGGGTGAAGTAAGACAGACCAGACTAGGGAAGGCGGTTATACTAAAGTGAGAATGTGGAGTTTTTCTTTTACACAGGACTGCATGTTCTAATCCATAAGCATACATTTATTTCTTCAGAGTGAGTGAAAATGTGAAAGTTAACGAGGAAGTGGTCCATAGAAGCTGGGTAAAGATATTTCTCCTTTTGTATCCTAACATTTACAATGTATTTAATAAATATTTCCATAAACAGGTGCCTGGTAACATTGATTTGAGTGAATAGATTCAGTTTTGAGCTCTCTTTCTTTTGGAAATTGACTAAATCATTCTTCAGGTGAGCCAGGAATCTATGAGCATGAGGTTGAGACAATATCATAGAATATAAATTATCCTGTGTGGTAGACACATTTTGCCTCACTTACTGTTTTTTCAGCTAAGTGATATAATTTATAATTCTCCCTTAAAACTCTAAACAAAGTAAATTTAATTTGGAAATGAACTAATAATCTAAATTGGAGGTATGGGATAGAAAAGGGAGTAATTTTAAATAATGGGAGATGTCCATTGTACAATTTCACTTTTCAGAATTTGAGAATTAGTAATATAATTATTCAATTAAAATAACTATCGCAGAAAATTAATAAAATTTTGCATTTTGTTGGGTTTAAAGGAATTTATCTAGGCATTGTACCATTCTGTTACCAAAAAAGGTAGCTTTTAAGTGTTTAAAATTTATGAAAATGTACATTGCTATATAGGTGTCTGTATGAGTAATTGAGCAATTCTTTATCCATGGTGTAATCCTAGGGAGCCTCTTTAATCACTTTGCTATTTTAGCTCTTATGCAAACAATGTTCTAACCTGCACTTTTAATTTCCATTTTTTTTCATTCACATCTATTAAATGGTCTAATTTAAATTCATAGTTTTCATTAAGAAGGTGTAAATGGTGATACAGAAAAATACTCTTGGGGACTTTTACTCCCCATGCCTGTTTTTGTCTCCTATGAATTTCATTCGTTACTAAGTCTTGGGTAGAAGTTTATTCGTAGCAATATATGGGGTTGGTAAGAGGAGGTTTACAGTTATAATACAAATAAGTAATACAATAAATAATAGAATAAGAATAAACTCCGTTTCACATACACATAACTATAAACCTACTTTTGCTCGCTCTTGTATTTCTAGAAGTGCCAAATACATTTCATGCATAAATAACACCACATGTCATAAAATTTATTTCTCTCTTAAGTTAGCAGTGTGATTACTCTAAGAATAAGTCAAACATTAGAAAGAATATACATAAATATTCTGAAGAAGGAGCCAATTGCAGGCTTACCAAATTTTTTCATACTTTCTACATCTACATTGAACTTAAAAAATTGTATACATTTCACATATACTGATTTTTTTTCACATATACTGATTTTTCATATCTATCCTCAAAATGGAATCTAGCATTACAATGGACCAAAAAAAGCACAAATAAGTGATGTTAAGAAGTAAGAGAGAGTGCTTAACTAAAAATGGAGCTGTTTCTAAAAAGTTAAGAAAATATAAATAGCTGTTTGGCAATACAGTTGAAAATTTAGAAACATGATAAAATTTAAAGAAAGTATATTCCTATAGTTATTCAAAGAAGAACTGGAAATCCTGGATAACCCATTACTAAATAACTAAATAGAATCAGTAGTTTGAAATATTCCTGCAAATAAAACAATTCTCCCACATGACTTTTCATATAAATAACATAAAATTTTTCAAAGCTCAGGTAATTCCAATATAACATAAACTCTTTAGAAAGCAAAGGGGAAGGAGAGGAAGTAAAGGGGAAGGAAAGGAAATGGAGAAAGAGGAAGAGTCTTCACCAGCATATCCTTTCTTTCTTATGAAGAACCTGAGGATCAAAATGAATCTAATTACAAAAGCATAGCATAGTATTACCAAGTTAGGTTTATTTCTGGAATGCAAGAATAATACTTATAACAGTAACACATATAAAAAAATAATTTCCTCAGTAGATCCAGAAAAAATGTATTTGACATAAAATATCATTTATGATAAAATTCTTTAAAAGGAATCAATAAGAACTAATTTCACCCAAAAAAGCACATATCCCTCCAAACTTATAGCTCAGAGGACTCAGCATGGTTGAATATCTTAGAAGCAGTCTTTTTAAAATCAGGCACAGGACATCATTTCTGTTATCATAATTTCTAATTTACATAGCACTAGATTTTTGGCCAGTATACAGATAAATTATTTGAATTAAATATTTCAGAAAGGGTTCTGTGTTTAAGATCAGTATGCAAAAAGCATTTCACTGACTGTCTTATTTCACCTAGCATAATATTCTCCACCTCCCCTATGCTGTCTCAAAGGATAAGAGATCCTTCTTTTTAAAAGCTGCATAGTATTCAATGGTGTAAATGTACCACAGCTTTTTTTAATCCACTCTTCTACTGATGGGTACTTGGGCTATTTCCAGACCTTAGCTATTGTAAATAATGCTGCTATGAACATAGGGGTGCGTACATTCTTTCTAACTGGTGTTTTGGTATTCTTAGGATATATTCCTAGAAGTGGGATCATTGGGTCAAATGGGAGTTCCATTTTTAATTTTTTTAGGAGACTCCATACTGTTCTCCAGAGTGGCTGCACCAGTCTGCATTCCCATAAGCAGTGCACTAGGGTTCCCTTTTCTCCCATCTTTGCCAGCACTTGTGGTTTGTTGATTTTGCTGATGGTAGTCTTTCTGGCAGGTGTGAGATGATACTTCATGACCTCACTTATATGTGGAATCTAATGAACAAAATAGATCCAGAGACATGGGAGCATGCAACAGACTGACAAATCTCAGAGGGAAGGCAGGGGGTGAGGGTGGGGGTGGGAAGAGATTAATCAAAGAGCTTATATGCATATATGCATTACCCAGGGACACAGACAATAATTTGGTGAAGGCCTGGAGAGGGTTTGGGAGGAAGGTGGAGGGGGTCAATGCAGGGAACAAGGGGTCATTTTTAATAATTTCAAAAATAAAGATATATTTAAAACAAAAATAGCATTTCAGTAAACCAGAGAAAACTGATAGGAAATATAATTTTAAATAGAAACAAAGGAACAAGGCACATGGGAACAAATTTGACAGAATATGAGCAGGAATATTAAGGAGAAACATGATATAACTTAATTGAAAAACACGAACAAATATTTCAATTGAGAAACTTTATTCTGTTCTTAGATAGGAAGACCAAATATAAAAAAGTTAGTAGATTGAATGCCCTAATTTAAAATCTCTCCACAATAGTTTCCTTTGAAAGAATTTGACAAGCTAATTCTAAAGTCTATATGGGATAAAGAAGGTGTAAGGTGTTCAGGACTGTGCTGTAAGCATTAGTATTTCTAGTTCTCACACTTCAGTGTGTGTCAGAGTCATGGTGGGGAATGGGGGCTTGTTAAAGATAGATTTCTGGGTGTCTTCCCCAATGTTTCTGATTTAGTACTTCTGGGCTGGGAACTGAGAATTTGTATTTCTAGTAAGGTGATGCTACTGGTCAGAGACAACGTTTTGAAACAGCTGATATGTGTGCTTTCTAACTTTGTATGTATTTCTAGAACTTTCTTGCCTATTATCCTATATAATAAAAGGCTAATATGCAAATCGACTAAACGTTGGAACGACTGATCGCTATGACATGCACTGACCACCAGGAGGCAGATGCTCAATGCAATAGCTGCCTCCTGGTTGTCAATGTGCTCCCACAGGGGGAGCGCTGCTCAGCCAGAAGCCCTGAGCCGGGCTCACAGCTGGCAAGCGTAGCGGCAGTGGCGGGAGCCTCTCTCACCTCTGCAGCAGTGCTAAGGATGTCTGACTGCCAGCTACGCACAGGTAGCAGGCCTAAGCCATCAGTTGGACATCCCCTGAGGGCTTCTGGACTGCAAGAAGGTGCAGGCCAGGCTGAGGGACCCCTCCAAGTGCACGAATTTCGTGCACTGGGCCTCTAGTCATGGTATAATGGTAAACCTTAGAGTGGCAGGAAAGCCACATGAATTGTGAGGGTTATTGTGCCACTTACAAGGTACTGTAGGCACTCAGCTTGCTTATCTGTGAAATGGACAAATTGGATCAGATGTAATCCAACCTTAGGCGGCATGGTAAAAATGTAGCTTTGTTATGTTTACATAATACATGCACACAAAAATGAGTTGAATACTGTTATTTCTTTGGCTCTATTTCAGTATTTATCTGTTTTGATTTAACTGATATGTACTATTTAGAAATCTAGGTAGAATTAGCAGGTAAGATAAAATAACTCTTTTCTGTTGAGATTTTGGAGAAGTAAGGAATATTTCCTAAACTATTTTTGGAATATCTACTAGACCCAAAAGGAGAGCACCTTAAAAACGTCTTATTTACTGAATTAGAATTCTACACTGCACCTAAATTGAACACTGCCAGGCCTGAAATCAGCTTTAGCTCCTGCCTTCTCAGTAGAATGGCAATCCCTCGGGAGCATTTTCCTCTGGCTGAGCTACATCTCAATCAGCAGACAGTTCACCGCTGAGACTCAGTTTGAATTCTTGCTTCATCTAGTCACACTCAATTGAACAAAGAGGCCTGTGATCATTAAAGGCTGCTGCCTTCTCCTGATGGTTTCATGGACGCGACCCAGAGCTCCTCGGTACCTGAATTTCATATTCCCTTGAAATTGGAGCCACACACCATGCAGTGGTGTGACCTTTTCTGTCATTTTTTTTTATTCTCTCCTGCAGTTTGAAAGGCATAGGCACGTAAGAGAAATTTCACTAAGAACAATCACATAATAAAATGTGATAGGAAAGGTCATAATACATACTAGGTACTAGTTTAGCTCAGATGGGCAGCTCTACGCTATATGTTATTAAGCATTTGGGATTTAGGTGAATACCGCTTTTATTAATAGTTATTTAAGTGGAGTTACCATTTGAATGTTAACACTGTTCTTAGGGAAATGTGAGTTCCAGTTTTGGGTTGGCTCATGTGGCTTGTATTTTGAAGACCCAGGGAATCCGTGTAATCTATATGGTGTTTAACTATTCTTAATGGATTTCAAACTGTGACCAAACCTATCATTTATTTCAAATGACATGCGTGTGCTTTTTCCTGTTCTTCTATGGATCATGCCTTGACTATTTTTTTAAACTAAGTTAGATTCTTACCATTCCCACATTATGATTCAATGATACCATTAGCTACCAGTGGTATTCATCTAATTAATTCTTGTGCAAGCAAGGCAGCAACTTACTAGATATAGGTAAGTCCCTTCTTGTACAAATTTGTATCCTTAAATGCTGCTTTTTCCTGTTCTTCTATGGATCTGCAGGAAAAGTCAAATCAGGGAGGTGATGGGTTAGAATTTTGTGTGAGCTTTTCAAGAGAACCACTTTGGAGCCAGGTTTCCATGGGTAGATGGGACTGGCAGTAATATGTCTTAGAGAAAGATTGTGAGGTCTTGCTTTGGAAACATGGTAAGTTACAATTGGCTTATACCTTGTCAAATGAATGTCAGGTAAAATGCATAGATTTAGTACAATAAACAAAAGAAGTGAAATATATCTTCCCTGAACTTTTTCCTCAAATCATTAATGAGATCATTCATATACATCTCCCAACACAGAATGAAAGCCAACTGCATGCGAACATGAGAGAATATAGTGAATGGTGAACTTGGACCACGTCCTCCGTGGCATAGCTGAGGAAACTCTAGCAAAATATAACTCTATGTTGAAAACAAAAATCTGTTTTTTAAGATGAAAATACTTCCTTCAAATTCAAATTTCATTTACTGTTATACATACCCCAAAATACATTTAGCAAATAAAAGCTTTATACATGAGAGGCCTAAATCAGATAAAAAGGGTTCTGAAGATAAAATATTTGGGGGTCGGGGTGGGGAGGAGGGAGGAGGGAAGAGGAAGGAGTTGTGTAAGATGATGCTATTTGAGTCAGTTCTTTTACAGAGATAAAGTACTTAGCAAACTTCATAAAGTAGTAGAGAAAAATTACATGTAGAGAATTGGGTCTTATCACTAACCTAGATCCATAAATAGAGTTGTGAATAAATTGTAGGTCCATTTTTATCAATCTTCTGAGATCAGACTCTGCAATGGTTATAAGGGGACCCTGTTTCCCGGTACATCTGTTGGCTGCCTGGGGATCATCTGGTCCTTACCCTGGACCCACTTCATCCAAATCTCCAGGAGTGGGTATTGACATTTGTATTAAACAGTTTTACCAGTTTCCTGCGGGTAAAAGCAGCCAGGATCACTCTGAGAGTAACGGCTAATGGCTAAGGAAGGTAGACTGTAGCAAAGGGTAATGATATGCAAATTTGCTTCTACTCTGCAAAGAGGCCTGGAATCTCTCTGATAAATCATTGCTCTACGATGACAGATGACATTCAAATCATTATCAATATGGTTAAATTCAGCTCTTGAACCACACTCTTTCTCCTGTGAGACTTAGTTAAACAGCACTGGCAGGGATGCCCCAACCATATCCCTGCAGATGCTCTCTATACTGAGAGAGAAATGGGTGCTGTATTGATTAACAGGAAAAACAGTAGCATCAAGAGAAAAGGCCGGGAATGTGGGAATAGCAATCTCTAGTACCTGTGTGCCAGCTTTCATTTTACAAACACGTTTTTTCAAACAATGTGAACTGATGCTGACAACCACTGCATGAGGCTAGAAAATGACACAGTTCACTCTGTGGATCATTCCACTGGGACTCAAGTTCTCTGACTTTTCATTGCAGAACTATATTTGCTGACCTTAAACCATCTGTCATAAACATAGAAAATTATTTTGAATGAATACAAATGTAAATTAATGAATCTCTTCATTTAAAAATTATGTAACTGCATCTTTGCTCAATAAACTAACTTTTAGGTAATATAGTCTTACTGAATTCTGCAGCTTCAGCAAATACAGTATATTAATCCTGTAGGAATAAGCACAGATTGATGAGAAAGGAAATATCCAGTAATTCTGAAGCCCTGAAACACTTAAATTTAGTTCAAATGGAAAATAAAATTATGTGATTATGTTGTTACAGATTTAAAAATAAATAACAAGTGCAGGGGAATGGGGGCAGGGTGGTGGTTAAATAACCTGACATAAGAGTTAGTTTGGTTTAAAGGTGGAGAGTGGGTAGGTGATTGATTTTCATTTTGGTCTCATGATTGTAAACATTCTCTTTACAGAAGTTTCTCATCCTGAAACAGTTAGCATAAGGGTGGCTTGAGTCTGAAGGTTTTTCTTTACTTAGAAATGTTTTCTTTGGCCCTGGATGGTATGCTCAGTGGATAGAGCACGGGCCTAAGCACAGAAGGGTTGCTCGTTTCATTCCCAGTCAAGAGCACATACCTGGGTTGCTGTTGGCTCCCCGCCCCCAGTAGGGGCGCATGCAGGAAGCAACCAGTTGATGTGTCTCTCTCACATGGATTTCTCTCTCTCTCTCACACTCCCTTCCTCCCTTTCACTCTCTCTGAAATGCAATAATCCTCAGGTGAGGATTAACTACAAAAAAGTAAAAAAGAAAGTTTTGCTTGAAATATATGTGACATAACATTGTGCAAATTTAAGGTGTACAACATGTTGATTTAATACATTTGTATATGGTAATATGATGGCCATTGTAATGATAATGAACACCTCCATCACTTCACATAATTATCATTTCTTTTTAGTGTTTGGAATAATTTTCTTGGTTATTGGAAGTTTCATGGTTTTAATTTGTTATCTATATTTACCATGGTGTGCATTAGATCTCTAGGTTTTATTTACTATTCTTTATAAATTTATGCCCATATTCACCATCTGTCTGGTCCCTCCACTGCCATCCCCTGGTAACCACAATTTTACTCTCTTGTCTTTATGAGTGGCTTTTTTACAGCCCACATATAAGTGATATCACATACTAATATTTGTCTTGCTCTGTCTGTCTTTTATATCACTTAGCATAATGCCCTATGGTTCATCCATGTTGTCACAATTGGCAGGTTGTCCTTTTTTTCTAAAAGCTGAATAATATTCTATTGTGTTTATATATACCACATCTTTATTAATTATCTATTGACAAGCACTTGGATTGTTTGGCTATTATGAATAATCCTGCAGTGAAGATAGAATCACAGATAACTTTTCAGTATTCTGTTTTCCTTTGGATATATACTCAGAGGTAGGAAGGCTAGCACATATGGAAGTTCTATGTAAAAATCTTGGAGGGACCTCCACTTTGTTTTCATAGTGGATGTATCGATTTACATTCCCACTAGCAGTGTACTGGTAAAAGTGTTCCCTTTTCTGTAACTTCTGGCTGACACTTCTCTCTTGTCTTCTTGGTGTTAGCTAGATGTTAGGTGTGGTTTTGTGGTTTTGATTTGCATTTCCTGGTGACTAGTGATGTTGAGCACCTTTTCATGTACCTACCTGTTGGCCATTTGTACATCTTCTTTGAAAAAAATGTGTATTTAGTTCCTCTGACATTTTTTTAAATCAGATTGTTTGTTTTGCCATTGAGTGGTATAAGTTTTTTATATATTTTGAATGGTAACCCCTTATCTAATACATGGTTTGCAAATATTTTGTCCCATTCTGTAGTTGCCTGTTTCACTTTGTTGACTGTTTTGGTGTGCAGAAGTTTTTAACTTGTTAATTTTTGTTTCTGTTGCCTGTGCTTTTGGGGTCATATACCAAAAAAAATCACTGCTGATACCAAAGTCAGAGCTTCACCCCCTATGTTTTCTCTTAGGATTTTTACAGTATTGGCTATGTCTAATTTTTAAATCCATTTTGAGATATTTTTGGTCTTATAAAGGACATTGGAGAAGGTAGACTTTCCAAATGGAAAGATTTTAGAGCATCTTCTTTTCCCCATTCATGGAATTGGTATGGTGGATGCAAGGAGTCAACAATCATTCAGATAACTAGGGGTTGGAAGGACAAATTAAGAAGATTGATGACAAAACAAAACAAAAAAACAAACAAAGGAACAAATATAGTGAATTGACTTTTAAGAATAGGCCCAGTTAATTAATATTTGTGTCCCATAGAAGTGCTTACCAAAGATGCCTTACTTCAGATCAGATATCTGTAATCCAGGTAAAGCTTTCTGTATATTTTGGTCAGCCTATTTTTCCTAAGTTCCTGAGTACATGATCAATTTGGTCTCGCAAACTGAATGGCCATAGTCATTGGGATGGAAAACATATACATGAGCTCAGTAATAATGACTTGCTTTACCATGGATGATTTGGGCACTGCCAAATGCCTCATTTGTCTTAGCCCCCCAGTAAGGCCATACGTTAGTAGAACAAGCCAGAGACCAAATATTAAATACAATATATTGGATTTCTTCCAGAAAGCCAGAGGTACCAATCTGTACTCAATTAAATTAACACATTGTAAACTTACATTTTATTCCTGTGCCAGTCATGTCTTGCCTGAACCTATAGTATATTTGACTTATTATGCTTTATTATAGTATTCTACACAGCAGTGCTTCTGAATGAGGAAATCACATCGCACTGAGAAATGGGATAATAGGTATTCTTCATCTTTATCATGAACCCCAATGCCCAGAAACATGTGACCTAATGAAATAGAGAAATATATTTGGCATCATCTGAGAGAAAAAAACCTTGTGAATTCAGGATGTTGCCTCAGGATATTTTCGGGAAACCGAGAACCCATGATGGAATCAAATAGCCAGGCCAATGGAATGCTTACTTCCTAAATGTAATAAGATGAAAACAGATTCTAAAATTATATTTTATTTAATCAGAATTTGAATTCTATTGTATAAAACTTCTTAGATGATATGCAGGCTGAACATCTACTTATCAAGACTTAGCCTTTGGTTTTTCTATATTTGAAATCCACATATAAGTAATAATTTCTGAAACTCACTGTACTTTTGATTTGTTTTTTGGTTAACTATAGAAGGATGGGTAATGATGACAAGATGATAAAGGGTGAACTCCTTTGGATGTCATTTGCTGATACTCAATACCATTTCTACTCTTCTGTGTTATCCTTTGTACTGTAGGGATTCAAAATCTGTAAACTATAGTATCAAAGCTCTCTTGCTTCAGCTACGTTTTGTCTGCAAAACCGTGGGGACATAAATGAAAGGCAATGCTGTTATGCTGCTGTCAGCAGGTCTATGGGCTTGGGGAGACAGTAGATATAAACTCTCATCTGTGGCTTGCAGGCATCCTCCTGAGAATGGTCCACTTTGGAGTTGCAGGTGGCTACGTTCATCGGTGATAGTTACCTTGATATCAGTACATTTTGAAATTTCCTGAAATCTTCGTAAGTTTTCTCTCTCACCCTACCAGAGGCTTTGGTGTATTGGGACGATGCTCTAACCAGCTGAGCTACCTGGCCAGGGCTTTGCTTTGGAAGCCAATTTAGTTTCTAGTATTAAATGTCTTTCTACTCAGAATACCTACAGTGGCTTCTGTTTTCGTGGCTGAATCCTACTAATAAAATGCTAAATAAAGTTAATTAAGCAAAAGAATACATAACTGAGTGACAGAACACTTACCTACATACACATTTTCTAACAAAATAGCTATATATTTATTTTATAAAGGAGCCCATCAGTATTCTGCTGGACAATAGCACATCTTCTGCCAAGCCCCCTTTCCCTTGGCATAAGGTTCCTAACTCCGTGACCGAGTGCACAGGTGTTTATTTTTCTGGTGCACAGAATACTGCAGTGATGCTCAGGCTATGCTCCAGGATAAACAGGTGCTCCTCAGTCTAGACTGAGATGATGTGAAAACAAAATGAATAATGACATTTTTCTAAATTGCAAAAGAGAAAATAGACAGACATTTTTTTTTGTTTAATATATTCCCATATAAATAATCTGAATTCTGTGGTATTTTCCATAAAGGGAACTCTAATAGAATAAAAAAAATACTAATAATATGAACAGAATAATTTCCTAATGGTCAATAATTGTTAGTTTCAGTTTTTGTTTGTATTCAATGACATGAATAGACAAAATGGAGTGGAAACAATTTCAGTTGTTTCTAGGCAATTTAATTTCAAAATGACTAAATTGGATCTCTTTTCAGGACTATTAGTTTAAAAGTAGGTGAATCATGAGTTAAATGACAGCACATTCATACAATGGAATATTACCATTTCAATAATAAAATATATTTTTTTAAATCTAATACATCTTACCAAAACCACTCATTCTCAAAACAATTAAAAGGGCCTGAGATTTAACCATACTTAGAAATCAACACATTAGCCTGCTTTAGTTACATAGATGCTGGTTGAAGATATAAGACTCTTGGATCAGAGATCAGACCTTAAACCTCAGAGGGAAGGTAGGGGAGGGTGGGGGTAAGGGGGGAGATCAACCAAAGGACTTACATGCTAGCATATGGGCCTAACCAATGGACACAGACAACAGGGAGTGAGGGCATGAGTGGGGGGTACGGGGGGTAATGTAGGGATAAGGACACATATGTAATAACTTAATTATATATATATATATATATATATATATATATATATATATGTATATATATATATATATATATATATATTTATTCATATATATCTTCACAGCCATAGCAGTAACCAGAGTAGTAGCATTATTTTTATCTGAGCACTAATTCTCTCATTAAGAAGATCACATAAAAGCTTCATGCACAGAGGATTGTATTATAGAAGAGGAACGTGGAGTTTAGGAAACTAAAATTTAAATATTGGCCATAAGTATGTGAGACCTTTGCTCTGGAGAGAGACACACTATCTTCCAGAGCTATTTGCTCTACAAAAATATTTGCAGAGATAGGTAGCAACAAATTGTGATTAGTACCTTATGCATAAGATGTGCAAAACTGTGAAGAATCCATAAGATTTTGCCTCTGATCAATCTTAAAATAATAATACTGACCTTAATAAAAGTGTCAATGGAATACTAAAACGAATAGATTTTCAAAGCCCAATTTAGGTATTTTACCACCCCATAGTCATGAAACTTAAGGTATAATTGTAAAATTGGTTGTATTTTGCACAGTATAAAAAAAATTCCATAAATGAGTTGTACTTCTCCACTGCTAGAGGTCAGAATAAATGTAACCAGAAATGGGCCATGCGGTCCGGAGGAAACACTTGGGTTGGAGCTGTGTGGTAAGCAGCCCCTGCTGGCCGTAGTGTGTCCCGCCTCCTGGTGTTCATGCCTTTGTAAACTCTTCTCCCTCGGAGGATTGACTGGATCAGGGGTCCTCAAACTTTTTAAACAGGGGGCCAGTTCACTGTCCCTCAGACCGTTGGAGGGCCGGACTATAGTTTAAAAAAAACTATGAACAAATTCCTATGCACACTGCACATATCTTATTTTGAAGTAAAAAAACAAAATGGGAACAAATACAATATTTGTATTTGCATGTGGCCCTCGGGCCGTAGTTTGAGGACCCCTGGACTGGATCAAGGGATCCATTTTTAACAAACAGAATGTGGCAGAAGGTATCACTTCTGAGATTAAAGTACAACAATCCTGAGGTGTCCAGCGTGGGGCTCTCTCTCTTCCTCCCTCGCTCACTGGTTTTGAGGGAAGTAGCTGGCATGTTGGAAGCTGCCTTATGGAGAGGCCCACATGACAAATAACTGAGGAAGGTTGCTAGCCAACTACTATTAAAGGATTGGGTTTCTCAGTACCACAGCCCACAGGGAACTAGATCCTGCCAACAACCAGGGGAGCATATTTGAAAACAAACATTTTTTGTCAATAAAGTCTTCAGGTGAGCCCCAATCATCAATCAGTCTTTTCACTTTAGACACTAAGATACCTTGACACAGAGCTACCATCTAAGCCACATTTAGATTACTGACCCACAGAAACTGAGAAAATAATTGGTTTTATTTAATCTACGCTAGGGTATGGAGTAATATGTTATGCAGCAATAGATAACTAATATTCATATTAGTTTAATCAGGTTGGGTGTTGCCATAACATAAAATGTAATGGCTTTGTTTAAGTCCTTTATCCATTTTGACTTTATTTTTGTGTATGGTGTAAGTTGGTGATCTAGTTTCATTTTTTTTGCATGTATCTGTCCAAATGTAAGATGGGAAACCATAAAAATCTTAGAAGAAGCCATAGGCAGTAAAATAGCAGACATTTGTTGTAGCAATATCTCCACCAATACAGCTCCCAGGGCAATGGAAACTAAGGAGAAAATAAACAAATGGGACTACATCAAAATAAAAAGCTTCTGCACAGCAAAAGAAACCATCAACAAAACAACAAGAAAGCCCATTGCATGGGAGAATACATATTTGCCAATGTTATCTCTGATAAGGGTTTAATTTCCAAAATTTACAGGGAACTCGTACAACTTAACAAAAGGAAGATAAACAATCCAATCAAAAAATGGGCAAAGGATATAAATAGACACTTTTTGAAAGAGGACATACAGAAGGCCAAGAGACATATGAAAACATGCTCAAAGTCATCATCTGAGAGATGCAAATCAAAACAATAATGAGATACCACCTCACACCTGTCAGAATGGCTATTATCAACAAATCAACAAATGACAAGCACTGGCAAGGATGCAGAGAAAAAGGAACCCTTGTGCACTGCTGGTGGGAATGCAGACTGGTGCAGCCACTGTGGAGAACAGTATGGAGTTTCCAGAAAAAATTAAAAATGGAACTTCCATTTGACCCAGTAATCCCACTTCTAGGAACATATCTCAAGAAAACAGGAACACCAATCAGAAAGGATATATGCACCCCTATGTTCATAGCAGCACAATTTACTATAGCTAAGATTTGGAAACAGCCTAAGTGCCCATCAATAAATGAATGGATTAGAAAACGGTGGTACATCTACACAATAGAATATTATGCTGCTGTAAAAAAGAAGGAATTCTTACCATTTGCAACAGCATGGATGGAACTGGAGAGCATTATGGTAAGCGAAATAAGCCAGTCAGAGATAGATAAATATCACATGATTTCACTCATTTGTGGAATATAAAGAACATCATAAAGTGATGAACAAAAATAGATAAAGAGACAAGCATCGAACAGACCGTCAAACTTCAGCGGGAAGACAGAGGAGGGTTTGGGGAGGGGTAAGAGATCAACCAAAGGACTTGCATGCATAGAAGCATGACCAATGGACACACACTAGGGGGTGAAGGCATGTGTGGGGGAGAGCTGGGGAAGCTGGAGAGAAGTCAATGGGGGGAAAAGGAGACATGTGTACTACTATTTGTAATACTTTAAACAACAACAACAACAACAACAAAAATGTAATGATTTTGGAACTGAGTGGGTAGAGATTGAAAGGATTTTGAGGAATTGTTTTTTCAAAAAAGCCTGAATTGACTTCAGCAGACTGTTCATAGAATGCTGGACATTTCAGGACAGTGTCAATGAGGCAAAAGCCAAAAAGATTAGCAGCACCAGCACCTGCACTAAAGTAAAGCCTGGAGTAGGAAATGCACCGAATTACCTGTTTAAGCCAGCAAAAGTGATTTCTAATGAGTGTTGAATATGGTACCTGACTTCTTGGTGCTGCTTATTGGAAAATGTGAAAATAGAGATATTGAAGGAAAGACTGCTAAACATAAAATAACCAAGATTTTATGGTTTTGAAAATTCTTAACTTTTTCAAATGACAAATGATGCAAGAATTTCAAAATTGGCTTCTGAGTAAATATTGAATCCAGGACATTCCCAGGAAAACATGGTCGGGAACAGCTATTTTCAACTGGTGTACCACAAGAATTTTTAAAACATGCATTACCTGACTATTTAGTCAGGGGCATGCACCTCTTTTCCCTTAGATTGTCGAATAAAAACAGCCAACACTTGTGTGAATGAATCAAAATTATACCTAGTTTTTGGTTAGATCAGCAAAAAATATACTTTTGTGTGTGCGTGCCACAGAATTTTAGTAGTTTAATTGTGCCCTGAGATGAAAAAGGTTCACAATTGCTGGTCTAATGCTGGTCTGGGGTGTGACTAGGGTGTAAAAGCTTTTAAGAGTCAAAAAGACCAAAGGTGCTGTCAAGCTAGAGGCTCGTGAAGGAGATAAAGGTGTGCTTCACAGATCCTCTGAAAGAACTGGACGCCTAGGAAGCTTGAGGTGGTTCTACCACTGCAGCCTCAACTGGAGCCCAAGGTAGAGGAGGGATTATCGCAAAGACAGCGGGGGCTGTGCCTTTTGAAATCTGAATGAATAATCCTCAGAATACAGTCATAGAAGGACCACGGTGATTTTGAGAGAATTATATTCACGGATACAATAACACTTTTAACTGAAAGGAATAGGGACAGTACAACATAAAAATAGGTCATTACCCATAAAATTATACCAAAAGGAAGCAGGTTAGTTAAAATACTCACTTAAAACCCATGCCAGTTTTGGGGTTTTTTTTTGGGGGTGGGTAGAGGGTGGGGGTGGAGTTGGCAAAAGGATGATCCAGAGAGCACAAACCAAAGCCTAGTGTGCAGAGACTGAGCAATTTCCAGGATCTGCCCACCCAGCTGGAGTCAAGAATTACTGTAACTAGTGACTCATTCCTGGTCTCTTGAACAGAAATTTCTACAAGTATCCTATGCCTGTCCCAGGATTATATTGGTGTGTGGAGGCAAATAAGACTTTAGTTTCACAGATAGTGAAGAACTACACGATAGAAACTGTACATAAGTAACTACACCCCAGCCACCTCATTCCCACCAGGACTTAATTTAGATAATGAGATTCTAGGCTAGGAGCTAGTACTGTAATGCAATGAGACTTTGGGAACTTGAGAGGTGAAGGATATTTTAGCTATGGGAGGGATACAAATTATTCTGATTGGAGGACAAGAAATTACATAGAAATAAATAACAAACATAGGCCTAAAGGAACAAAGTTAAAGTGTAGGTTTGACATTTACTCATTATAAAATTTTAAAGGAAATATTTAACCTATCTAAGAGTAAATTTATTTATATTTAGCATATTTATTATATGTAATGCTCAATAATTATTTGTTGTAGTGATGTTTTAGCAACAGCCTTTGGAAATACATTTTTAAAATATATTTTATTGATTTTTTACAGAGAGGAAGGGGGAGGGATAGAGAGAAACATTGATGAGAGAGAAACATCGATCAGCTGCCTCCCGCACACCCCTTACTGTGGATGTGCCTGCAACCAAGGTACATGCTCTTGACTGGAATCGAATCTGAGACCCTTGAGTCCGCAGGCTGACGCTCTATCCACTGAGCCAAACCAGTTAAGGCTGGAAATATATTTTAATATGTGACTTCAGATTTCTTCTTTCACTTCATAATTTTTCAGTTTATTTTTATTATAGGTCCTGGATCAGGTCCAATTAATCTCATTAGTAATTGTTATACTTTCCCCCCCCTCAGTACTATCTGGAAGGTTACTGGGTATTTGGTGGGCAAATATCAGAGCCCTTCATACTCTTTTAGGAAATCATAATACAAATTATTCATTAACATGTTTTCTCTTAAAATCATCACAATAAGTTATGCTTTAGCAAGCATTATAATAAAAAATGATTTAAAAAGATAAACATACCTTGATTTACACTTCAAATGTTCAAATATATTTTCTCATACTAGTATCTGATTACCAAATAGATTTTTCAGTAACTGTAAATGCATACTTACTAAATATGAGCTTATTTATTAATTGACTGTTAAATAACTAGTATGTTTGTTACTCAGTGAGTATCTGTTGCTAAGTAAGAGATCAACTCTAACTCAGAAAGATATTCAAAGATTTTGTGAGAACAGTTTATTTCATACTTTTCTGAAAATGCTATTTACTTGCTGAATTCTCATTAGTAATTCCTTATTCTATCAAACTTCTTAATAGATTATTAATATAATATATAATACAATATATACAGCATATAACATGTAGCACAATATATAATATGTAATATAATATTTATAACACATATTTGACCAAAACCAAAGCTTTATTTTGATGACAAATTACTTGATATAACATAGTCCTTTTCTAACACTACCAACTATCTTTCTCCAAATATTTTTTTTTTGGTTCTAACATAATGCTGCTTACTGAATCCATGTTCAATAAATACTTCTCTGTTGGGAAATTTTATTTCTCTCTTCCTCTGTAAATCTCAGAATATAACTATCATGCAGAATAAGGAAATAAAAACAAAGTAAACCATGTTATACATTTGCTAAAAGTGAGCATTTTATGTCTTCTAGCAGAATGCTTACAAACCATCACAATTTGCTGCCTCCCACACAATCACACTTTGCCCTCCTTGAACCATAGAATGATATATTCATTTTTGTTTATTATATGCCTCTGGATTTTTCCCCTCTTCCTTCTTCCTGTGATTGTAGTTGGTTAGAATGTGCGAGTATGAGGGTAGATAAGAGTGAACTAAAAATTCTGACTTGTAGGATAAAGGTTTACATCCTACTCAAATAGATGCTGGACCTTTCGGAGACTGTATCCATATAAATGTTTTATGAACTGTTATGATTCACACTTATTTCTTTGTTGCTCCTTGAGTAATCTCACTTAAATATTATTTAATAATATTTTTGTTGATAGAATCTATTTGTTGTTCAGCAGTTCTTTATTGATACTTGTGCTGTGTCAGCAATAGCTTTCATTTGGTAGGGAAAAAGCAGGGAACAAAAAAAGAAAAACATACAGTGGGAGAGTTTCTTACCAATTTATTAAGCCTCATTGAAAAATAGAATAAAGTGAAGGCATTGTGTTTGTCATAAGAGTTGTTATAGTTGGGTGTAGATGTAAAACACACTCATGCACACATGCACATATATATCTATGTATACAAACATATTTTACTATGTTTTATGTTCATATTTCAGTTTATTTTATGGAAGGGAGACAAAACTATCTTTGATAATCCTCAATTACCTTAAGGCTAACTATAAAGCCTATGGCTGCATTTTTATTTCCTTGCTCCTCATTACTGACTTAACACTTCAGAGTCATCCTGGTCTAGAATTTTACCCTTTTCTATGTGTAAATAACGAAGAACTTTTTTTGTAACATTGTTATGATGTTTCACATTAATTGAGGTTTTTGACAAGCAAATCATCCTTAGTTATGGGCACATATTCACCCTGGAAGACAACAGGAATCTTGTTAAATCTAACCACTGACTAGATAAAGTATGCAAAGTTCATTATTCTTTGTAGCAATCTGGGTGTATTTATGCAAAAACAATTTTCTCCTTATCAATATCTCTTTCTCTTCTCCATTGTGAAAGACATAATGTTTTATCTCCTCTCATTTTTTAGAACCTACCCTGCAATGCCTATGAAATAAGTGTTGTAGAGACAGCTTTGCTAAAATTAAGATAAGAACTTTCTAAAATATTGTCTTTCTTTGTTAGGACCCCATTGGTTAAAAGTGGTAGAATCTGAATTAAAACTAGCTCAAGCAAAAGTGGAATTCATTTCCTCATGGAATTGAAGCAAGTGGAACCAGAACCATGAATCTGACCAGGTCTTCTCTTTTGTGTTTTGTTTCTTTGCTTTTTATTTTTGTTTTTGCTTTTCACTACCTTTCGGTTTTATTTTCTTTCTGAGGCAGAATAGCTTTGTTGTTTGTTTTTTGTTTTTTTAAACAATGAATAGCGTATGACCACAAACATTCCAAGTTTTCTAACTTATAACTTTAGCTTTAAAGTGAGGTTGAAAAACTTTCTTAGGTGTAGTTTAAAAAATACAAAATCCAAGAGCTATAGTCTGACTGTTGGAACGTAGACCCAGCACATCCTGGGACAAACAAGTACTTATGATAGTGGGCAGAGCAATGACATAGTAATGGAGAGATGTCCCGATAATCACATAAGCATGGGAGAACAATTGGCCATGTGTTTGTGTATGTGTGAAGGGAAGGCAATGGGATGTCTGGTGAAATTGTTCTCTAAGCAATATGGTAGATATCAGCACAATAATTAACTTCTACTTAGTGCTTTACATTCAAGTAATGTATCTTCACTTCATCCTGAGATAAATTATATATCTATTATAACTTGAACATTTGCTACTTTTGTTTTAATGTATGCAAAACCCATGGACTTACACAATAGTGAGGTGAAGGCCTGAGGAGGGGGAGGGAGTGGGGAGGATGAGATAACTAGGAGGAGAGGGGACATCAGTAATATCTTCAACAATAAAGATAGAATAAAATCCATGAACTGTAAATTGCAATACCTCTGTAGTCAAATGCCTGCATTGTTCTGATAGAAACAGAAGATGTGTGTAGTGAACAAACAGTCTAGCTTCCCATCTTACTGTGTGAGCTTGGGAAAATTACCTAGATGTACCTGTGTAATGGGGATAATAGAAATAGTACCTACTTCAGGTTATTGTGAAGATTAAATGAAACAAGGAAGGTAAAGAAGGATTATGATGAAGTTGAAATAAGATCAGTTCATATTCCTCATGCATTTTTACCTGTCTGAAATAGGCAAAAAGGAAATAATTTAATTATTCTCTTCAATGAGCTTCATCTATCTTCTAATATTGAGGACATCCTTCACATCATTTAGAAAATAGTTAAATTGATACTCCAAATAACTTTAGTTGGATCCTTGGCTATTAGATTTCTAGAACAATCTATAATTCCTAAGAAAAAGTTCAAAAAATTTCAGCCCTGAATTGCACATTATTCTAACTAAATGTTGAGCCAAAATGTTGCTTTAATTTCCTGAATAATCCTATATAATAAAAGCCTAATATGCAAATCAACTGAACAGTAGAATAACCAGTCGCTATGATGCGCACTGACCACCAGGGGGCTGATTCTCAATGCAGGAGTTGCCCCCTGGTGGTCAGTGCACTCCATAGGGGGAGCACCGCTCAGCCAGAAGCTGGGCTCATGGCTGGCAAGCACAGCGGCATGGGGCGGGAGCCTCTCCCACCTCTGCTGCAGGCGGGTGATAAGAAGAGAGTGGTTTTGGGCTGCAAGAGCCCCAGACTGTGAGAGGGATGTCTGACTGCCACCATAGCCCCAAACCCCTCAGGGGCCTAAGCCAGCAGGTGGACATCCCCTGAGGGGTTCTGGACTCTAGTGTTAGCAATAAAGTTTGTCATTCTTTAGCCTGAACATGGGAGTTATTTTAGAAATAATTAATATAATATTTTTTCCTGTTACATTCAAGTCAACACACTGTTAATTATAATGTTTCCAAAGATCTTATTTTCCTCTCACCACAAATAGTTTTGCACTGTGTTGAGGATGACTGCTCATTTCTATAGTCAATGTTTTCTGGCTTCATGTAAGGTTCATTTTATATCCATTGTTGTTGTTTTTTTTCTCAATATACTAGAGGACCAGTATATGACATTCGTGCACTGGGGGTTGGGGAGTCCTTGGCCCCGGCCCGCGCCCTTTGACAGGAACGGGCCTAAGCCAGTAGACGGACATCCCCTGAGGGGTCCTTAGCACTGCCTCAGAGGCGGGAGAGGCTCCTGCCACCGCCGCTGCATTCACCAGCAGTGAACCTGGCTTCTGGCTGAGCGGCGTTCCCCTTGTGGGAGTGCACTGACCACCAGGGGGCAGATCCTGCATTGAGTGTCTGCCCCCTGGTGGTCAGTGCACATCATAGCGACTGGTCGTTCCGCTGTTTGGTCGATTTGCATTTTAGCCTTTTATTACATAGGATTTCTGGAGAAAGTTCACTATATCTCTATGTTCATACATTGCAGAAATAAAGGTCCTTTTTCCTTAAAAACATGTTAGTTTTTTACTCCCCAATTTTGCTTTATTTCAGATGATTAATATCAAATTCTTTTGAATTTATACTGGGAACACTTATGTTTGGCCTCCAACTCCAAAGCACAGTAATTTAAAATAATAAATATTACTTCGAGCTTATACATCGCTGGATTGGTTGTGACTGCTAAACTCTACTTGCTTCTACCCTATGTGTTTTTTCCTTTTTTAAAGAAAGGAACAACTATTCTATAGCCTGCTATTCTCATTCCAGAAGGCAAGAAAAGAGTAAGACAAGCCAAACCACAGAGTTACATTGAAAGCCTCTCTTGCACACAACATAATTCAAGTACAATTATATTTCATCGGCCCAAGTATGTCACATGGATCAGCCTAACAATGGATATGGAAGTGTCATCTGCCTAGAGAAAGATTCTTTGCTTATATATGGAAAAGAGTATAATTTTCTTATATGGGAGGGAGTACATTTGGGAGACCAATACTACACTTTCCCATGGTTTGTTTGTTTGTGTTTTAATAAGAATCTTTGCAGAGTTGTTGTTCGAAACAAATCATATTGTGTCACTCTTCTTAAATTCCTGCTCTGGCTCTGGGTGGTTTAGGTAGAGTCCAATTTCTTAATGAAATGTATAAAATATGCTTCCTAAGATGCTCACAGCCTCAGACATGACACTCTATTCTTGTTTTATAAGAGGTGTTGTATCTCAGAGGTTGAATGAAGAAAGGATTTCAAAAAACCGCTAGAGTGAGCCAAATGCTGCTAATAAGTCGAGGGTGATGAAATCAGGTGAATTGCCATTGATTTAGGAATATGGAGGTAATTTGGAACTCTGAAGAAAACAGTATAATTAGAATAACAAAGACAAAATCTTGATGGAGTTTAGAGATTTTAGAGATGATTGAAGAATTACATTGGAGACAGGGATCAGAGAAAATCAGAGGAATGGTGTGGTATCTTGAAACATATGTGAGGGTCCGGAGAAGTTTTTTTGTGTCTTTCTTTTCAGTATGAGAGAAATTAGGTAATGTCTGTGTACTGATTTGAATAATCCAATTAAGTGGTAAAAATTAATAATGCATAAAATATACAAAAATCTCATTGAAGCAATATCCCTGAGTAAGCAAGAGGAGTGAAAGCTAGGGCACAATGGAAAGTTTGGTCTTAGATAATAACTCATGTTATGTAGGCAGACCTAAAATAATAAGATTGCCAGCTAGCGTGGCTTAGTGGCTGAGCATCAAGCTATGAACCAGGAGGTCACAATTCAATTCCCGGTCAGGGTACATGCCCAGGTTGTGGGCTTTATCAATAATTCTCTCTCATCATTGATGTTTCTATCTCTCTCTTCCTCTCTGAGATCAATCCTATATAATAAAAGCCTAATATGCTAAGTGTCCAGTCATCCAGTTGGCCATTCAACCAATCAAAGCATAATATGCTAATGATATAGTAAGGCTGATCAACTGCTTGCTGTGATATGCACTGACCACCAGGGTGGCAGACAGTTGACTGGTTGATCAGTTGCTATGACATGCACTGACTACCTGGGGGAAGACACTCCGACTGGTAGGTTAGCTTGCTGCTGGGATCTGGCCAATCAGGACTGAGCAAGATGGGCCGGACATGTTCTGGAACCCTCCTGTGGTCCCTCCCCGACTGGTCAACCTCCTGCATCCCTCCCCAGCCCAGCGTTCATGCACTGGTGGGGTCCCTAGGCCTTGCCTGTACCCTCTCACAATCCAGGACCCCTCAGGGGATGTCGGAGAGCCCGTTTTGGCCCAACCCCACTCAATACAGGAGCTCCCCCCTGGTGATCAGTGCATTCCCATAGGAGGAGCACTACTCAGCCAGAAGCTGGGCTCACAGCAGGTGAGTGTAGTGGTGGTGGTGTAAGCCTTTCCTGCCTCCACAGCAGCACTAAGGATGTCTGACTGATGGCTAAGCTGTCAGTCAGACATCTCCCGAGGGCTCCCAAACTGCAAGAGGGTGCAGGCTGAGCTGAGGGAGCCCCCACCCTGAGTTCACAAATTTTTGTGCACCAGGCCTCTAGTAAAAATATATTTAAAAATAAATAAAATAAGATGAAATTCATCATACATGGACACAGAGGCAGGCCAGTGAGTAAATGGGATGGCAAAATGTTATGAAAGATTCCTTTTATTTTTTCAGAAAATAACAAGCAGGTGCATCAGCTGAGCATGAAGATCATGAAAGAAATACTGTGGGTTTGAGGCCAGAGAACAACATATGAAATACTGTTTGGTAAAGTAGAGATTGATTGGTTAGAGATAGTTATGTGTCATATAACCTTTTGGTCAATGACAGATTGCTTATATGACCATTGACCTATGTATAATAACAAAAGTGTAATATGCTAATTAGACAAGACATCCTTCTGGATGAAGCTGGGGCTGTGAGGGAAGCTTGGGTCCCGGCTGCCTGCTGGTGGCAGGAGGGAAGTCCAGGTCCCGGGTGCCAGAGAGAAGCCGGTTCTGGCAGCTGGGGGAAGGAAGGCCTACTCTTGCATGAATTTTGTGCATCAGGCCTCTAGTAAGATTATAATAGAGCTGAAAAATTTATATTGCCTAGTGACATGATAGTCTTGCCTTAGTCAATGTTTATGGTGATGCTGGTATAAACAAAACTACTGTGCTGCCAGTCATATAAAAGTATAGCACATATGACTAATAATGATAAGTGACTATGCTACTGGTATGTATTTGCTAAACTGTTTATCATTAGAGTGTACTTTTTATACTTATTAAAGAAAAATCTTTGCTGTAAAACAGTATGCTATGATATCAGTCTCATACATCTGATATTTACAGCATCTGTTGATCAACATCATTTTCTCTTGTGCTTGATTTAATTTCTTGTTGTTTTGTATAGTAAGATGTTGCACAGACTTGTAGCCTAGCTATACTATATAGCCTACGTGTGTAGTAAGCTATACTATCTAGTTTTGGGTAAGTGCATTCTATGATGCTTGCACCACAATGAAAGCACCTAATGACATATCTCTAAGATGTGTCCCCATCATTTAAGTGGTGTGTAACTGTATATAAAACACCCAATAGTTTGTCTTGTACTTGCTCCCAGGGCATCACTATTTAGAGTTGTTGACTGTTGTATAGATAATGTATCACATCAAAAATGAAATTACCATAAACAAAGAGAGAAGCATACTAAATAGTGGGCCTCCAGCTTTAGTGAGTCATCTCAGGGTCCAAGGAGTAATCACTTCCTAGCAAAGCATGTTTTAGTTATTTTCAACCCAATAGATGGGGTTTATTAAAGACATTTTCACTAAGATCAGGAATAAATTTCTTACTCCACTGAAACAAGCCTGATAGCACAGACAATGGGCTCTTTTATCTCATGCTCTTGGGGAGCATCGATCTTTCCCATCAGCTATGAAACCTACCTTCTTACCATGGTCCATTGACAGAGTTTTTTAAAAGATGACTTTCCTTAGAACTAGTTTGACCTGGTGAACAGTTCCTTCATCAATCAGAATGCCCTGCAGTTTGGCCCTTCCCCTCAGAGGAGAATTAGAACAGGTGTCAGTAGATAATCTGTGTATAAATTGTAGTACTTGGCATCCTGCCTTGGGGAAAAATTAATTGCAACTATTAGGCTCCTAAAATAACACAATGCTATATGTTGCTACTGGGGAATATCATTTAGGAAAAAAAAATCACTGGCTGAGGTTAAATATTGTCTGACCATTAAACAGTTTCAACCCGTCTGTGAAGGGAAGATGTATTATCTCACAACTTGGAAAGGGCAGAATAGCAGCTTGTCATTAAATAAAAAGTGGTGTTACTCTGAAGAGCTTCCCAAACTCCTCACTCTCACATAATAGACACTTGGAGTAAATGATCCCAAGAGAAGGATCAGAAAAAATGAATGTTGACAGAAGCAATGGAATGTCAGCAGCAGCTGTGCTTACTATTTGACTGTTTCCTTTACAACTTAAAGCACACGTAGACTGCTCTGGATCGCCAGTGATATCAATTCTATCTGCTTTCTGTTTTCAGTTAGTAGAAATTAGATAGATCTGTATGCTAATTTAAATACATAAAAGTTTGTGTTTTGTTTTATGGTTTCCACTTATTCTATGTGTTTTCAAACAAAAACTTGTAGATAGGTATGGTTCAATCTTATATAGGTTGTCACTATTATAAGTCGGTCTGTATATACTATGTATGGAAATGTTGTAAATAAAGGGAATACAGTGAAATAGAACTCTTACATGTAAATTTAGGCCTTGAGTCAGTGGGAGTTTTTGTTTTTTTAGTTTTTTCACATGACAATAACAGATTGGGGTTTGACTGTGTGTGATATGACTGTAAAGTGTTGGGCACTATTGTAAGTCACTCCCTTAGTAAGCATGATATAATTAAACTGGCTCAAGGTTGTTACACAGTAGAATGAGAAAAACATGTAGTTAGTAACATTAAAAAGTTCCAACTTTCAGTTGGTCACTGCTTCTCTAATGTCACCTGGCTTCCCCAGCAGGTACGCGTCTGCTTTTCCCAGGCCCTGACTCCTTTCTCATTACCCTACTGTCCACTGTAAGGAATCAGGGTTTCCTTGGCAGTAATCAGAACTGGACCTTTTAGTGGAAAAAGCAACATGACCCTGGGACATTTCATACTAGTACAAGATGGGAAGCAATGATGCTCTCAACAATCTCTAGAAAAGTGGACAAAGGCTCAGCTTATAAAGGTGACTCCCATTCTTACGAGTGGCGAAGCAGAAACAAATACATTAAGAATGAAAAGCAAAGATCTAAGTCACTGAAGCACCATCAATCATTTAAGCAATCTTATGGTCACAATGATGCGGAAAAGGCAATGTGAAGTATACCTGACATAATTAGAAAGTATAAGTTCTCTATAACTTTTATTATAGGCAATGCTGCATGTTAGTGAAGCAGGTATATGAGAGTTCTCTACTGAAAGTTTGCCCAATACACAAAAGACTAAGGAAGTTTTAATTGCCCTAAGAGACTTCAAACCTAAAATTAGTTATTCTGAAGGTTCAGAACCTAGCAGTATCATTTCTCTACATTTGTGTGTGTGTGTGTGTGTGTGTGTGTGTGTGCACATAGGAGAGACAGAGAGAGGGAGAGGGAGGAATAGTGTTTGAAGTATGTCTGCATTTTATGCTTTACCTTACATTCAATCATATACCCCAAATCACAAAGCTGAACATTTTAGAAGACTATGAAGACAGGACCACTTTGCCCTGGAGGTAGAAATCAAGAAATTGTCCTTGGTCATCTGTATGAAGAGATAATAGGGAAATATGTCAATATACAATAGGGATCAGAGGCATATTATTCTAAAAAGTTCTTTTTGGGTCAAATTAACTGCTAAATTTTTTATTGGTGTCCCAAATAGAAGCAGCCAGTTTCAGACTTACTGTCCAGCCTGAAATCCCATTAGTAGGTGATGTCATAACTATCTCCTTGGTTACTAGCAAGTATATACATTACAGGTGTGACCTGTCCCATGGCTGGGAACCATTCTGAGTGACAGTCTTCTTCCAGTTTGAGGGAAACTATTAATCTGACCTAAATAAAGGAACTGAGTCCTTAGCATCAGGGTCAAAGGATCTGTTTGCTATTTACCCAATTTTTATCAGCATCTTGCTTTCTTGGCTAGATTCTAGGGTTGATTGGAACTCACTGAGACCCAACAGAAAGCTGTAAAAAGTTGTTACAGGTCATTGACCCTGTGCTAAAGGACCACTAACTGGCATACATTTCTGAGGCTGGGAAAAATATTTTGGTGGTGATTTTGTTCTTTTGGTCAGTAATAATAAGTCACCATTTGTTTGAATGAGAGGTTGTTATGATTATGTTTGCTTATTTTTTTAAATTGAGGTATAATTGACATATAGTATGAAATTAATTTTAGGGATTCAACAGAATGATTTATTTGTATACACTGGGAAATGAATATCACAATAAGTCTAGTTGAAATGCATCACCTTACATAGTTACAAAAAGTATTTTTTTCCTTGATGAGAACTTTTAAGATTTACTTACTCCCTTAGCAACTTTCAAATATGTAATATGGTTTTATTTACTACTAAAGACCTGATGCATGACATTTGTCCAAGAGTAGGCCTTCCTTCCCCCAGCTGCCAGCACTGACTCCCTCTGGCACATGGGCCCTAGCTTCATCCGGAAGGTTGTTCAGAAAATTATCTGGAAGGATGGCCAGAAGGATGTTTGGTCTAATTAGCATATTATGCTTTTATTATTATAGACTAGAGGCCCGGTGCATGGATTCGTGCACTGGTGGGGTCCCTCGGCCTGGTCTGCAGGGATCAGTGGACCTCCATGCTGCTGCCAGCTTGTTGTCTTCCAGCCCACTGTCCATGTCAATCCTACACAGCACAAAGTAGTGCGCAAAGTGGCAGGCTGCTGGGGAGGAGCCCAAGGCTGGGCTGGGGGCTGCACTGCTCCCTCTCATCCCAGCTCTGCTGTGTCTGCCGCCACTCGGTAGGCTTGCTGCCACTCCGCTGCGGTCTCCACGCACCCCTCCTAGGGCGATACCGGTGTGCCCATGAAAGGTCCTGGATTGTGAGACAGCGCAGGCTAGGCCAAGGGACCCCACCAGTGCACTATCGGGGCTGGGGAGGAACCACAGGAGGGCTCCAGGGCATGTCTGGCCCCATCTCGCCCAGTCCCGATCAGGGCCGATTGGGGCCAGCCGGCCTGGAAGGGACGCGAGGGGTTGGCCAGCCGGGGAGGGACCACAGGAGGGCTCCAAGGAGTGTCTGGCCCATCTTGCTCAGTCCTGATCAGCCAGAACCCAGCAATAAACTAACCTTCCAGTCAGAGAATCTGCCCCCTGGTGGTCAATGCATGCCATAGCAACTGGTCGACCGATCAACTGTCTGCCCCCTGGTGGTCAGCACACATCATAGCGAGTGGTTGAGTGGCCTTAGCATACCATTAGTATATTATGCTTTGATTGGCTGAACAGTCAACTGGTCATCAGACCAGACACTTAGCATATTAGCCTTTATTATATAGGATAGTCCCTATGCTGTATATTACATCCCCAAGACTTATTTTATAACTGAAAGTTTGTACCTTTTGACCCCTTCACCTATTTCTTCCACTTTCCCCTCACCCCTTTCTCTGGTACCCACCAATTTGTTCTCTATATTTATGAGCTTATTTGGGGAGGAGGGGCAGTTTTTTTGTTTTTAGATTCCACATATGAGATAATATGGTATTTGTCTTTGTCTGACTTATTTCACTTAGCATAATGCCCTTGAGGTTCATATATGTTGTCATAAATGGCAAAATTTCATTCTTTTTATGGCAAAATAATATTTAATTATATATATATCACATTTTCTTCATAATGGACACGTAGGTTGTTTCCAAATTTTGGCTAATATAAATATGCTATAATGAACATGGGGATGACTATGTCTTTTTGAGTCAATGTTTTCTTTTTTTTAAAAAATAAATAGCCTGAAGTGAAATTGCTAGATTATATGGTAGTTCTATTTTTAATTTTTTGGTGACCCTCTATACTGTTTTACATAGTGGTTGCACTAATTTTCATTTCCACTAACAGTGGACAAGGGTTCCCTTTTCTCCATTGTATTGTCAGCACTTGTTATTTCTTTTTGATGACAGCCATTCGGATAAATAAGAAGTGATGTCTCATTGTGGTCCTGATTTGCATTTTCCTGTTTGGAGGTGTTGAGCACATTTTCATTTACTTGTTTGCCACTTGAATGTATTATTTGAGAAAATATCTGTTCAGATCTTCTGCCCAATTTTAATTGTATTGTTTGTTTTTGCTATTGTGGAAGTTCTTTATATATTTTAGGTATTAGCCCCTGATCAGAAACATGATTTGCAAGTATTATTTCTCATTCAGTATGTTTTCTTTTTATTTTGTAAATGGTTCCCTTTGCTGTGAAGGGGATCATATTTATTTTCATCAACTGAAAAGGACAAATTCACAGCTTTAAGGTCTGTAGGAAATGAGGATGAAGTAAGAATTTTACTCTTAGCAGCTAAACCATCAAGAAAGTCTACTTCTATCCTATGGATTTTTACACAGAATATAGCAATAACATTGAATGGATATAATTTCTATTAACATTTGCTCATATGTCAAAAGTTGATCTAAATCCATACCAATACTGTTTTATTTGTTTAAAGCAGCAGTTCTCAACCTGTGGGTCGCGACCCCTTTGGCGGTCGAACGACCCTTTCACAGGGGTCGCCTAAGACCATCCTGCATATCAGATATTTACATTACGATTCATAACAGTAGCAACATTACAGTTATGAAGTAGCAACAAAAATAATTTTATGATTGCATCACAACATGAGGAACTGTTTTTAAAGGGCCAGAAGGTTGAGAACCACTGGTTTAAAGCAAAGTGCCAATTAGCAATATTTGAATACATCTGAGTTTTTATTTCTAATTGCTCATCTCATATATCTACAGTTCATGGCATTAAGCATAATTCCCATTTCAAAGAACACCAATTAAAAATATATATACTTTGCTTAGTATTAGCACTTCATATAGGATGAAACTTTGGGCTATTATCCAAGATACATGAAATTTAAAACTTTCAAAGGCAAAAGTTGTCTGCACTTATACACAAAGCATGCTCACCTTCAGATTATTTATATATACTAGTATACACACACACTGGGGAGTGATTGAAGATGCTGCCAAATATCTTTCTGAACCTGCAGGATACAGATGATACCTTTTAAATTGGCAAAAACCTAATTAATCTTGCATGAGATGGAAACCTTTTCTCCTCAACCTGATAACAATACAGAACCGTAGGAAACCCACACTTTTCATGACAAAGCAGCCCAAGTGTGAAGGATATGTATGAAAATATTCAAACAGCAATAAAATTACTTTTTCTCTACCATAAAAAAGAACAGAAATCAAACCCTGTCACTCTCTGAGGTATTTTCGAAGTACTACACAACAGGCTTTTTAAATACTGTAGTTGCTCATAAAAATCACAGATCAAGTTAAGAAGCATTATATGTGTTTGTCTTTTTAAGTCGTTTCTTTTATCAACTTGTCACAGAAAGCCTATGGTGCTTAAATTGATGTTTACTTGAACTACTGCTGAGCGATCCTTCTTCCACCCTCTAGGGAATCAGCAACATCTTTTAAAGCTTCTTGAGAAACTAAAATGCCTCCTCCAGTTTAAATAATGACTCTTGGCTTTAGTCATGCTATCAGTGGAAGCTAATTTTTTTAATGGTAAAACCATGACTCTCATACAAATATCAAATAGACACGTGTTAAAGATTTTATGTAACCAAGTAATGAGGGAAATGCTAAGCTGTTAACAGTTGGTTCTAAGGAGAATTAAAAAACCCACACATGTAGTATTAGGCACACAGGAATGGTGAACTAAATTCACAAATAGATGCAAAACTAGTCAATATCCACAGGAAATAATCAATTGTTTTTTCATTGGTCAGAGTTTATTTGGATACTTATGGAAAAAATCATTTGCAATAATTATCAGGTGTGGGGTTTTGGTTTTTTTTACAAGTTAATAGATTTGTAAAAATGAAAAACAAAGTAGCTAAAAGATAACTACCCTTTGATCTTTTTTGCCCATTTCAAAGTTGTTCAAAGATTTTCCTGACTCCATGAAATATGCAGAGGAAATAGAAACAACTTGTGATGTGATGGCTAACAAAAAGGATAATTAGGTGGAACTTATGTTTCAAAGCAAAAGACTTTAAGTATTGAATGCATATTTAAAAAATTGTTGATTGATTTTAGAGAAAGAGGGGAAGGGGGGGAGGGAGAGAGAGAGAGAGAGAGAGAGAGAGAGAGAGAGAGAGAGAGAGATATTTTGAGATTTGTTGTTCCACTTGTTTATGCATTGATTGGTTCATTTTTGTATGTGCCCTGACCAGAGATTGAACCCACACCCTTCACGTATTGATATGATGTTTTAACCAACTGAACTACCTGGCCAGGGTTTAAATGCATTTTTGCAGACCAGATATAAAAATCAAAGTGAAAATTTTATAGATTACTGAGATAATTTATATTTGCTGCAGCCTACATAAATAATTTTAGACAGAGAATATTTCCCCAAAACTTAATGTCATTGTTTGAATTCAGTCACAGCAGCTATTGAAAATTGCTCCATTAAATAATTTATGGATAGTGACTTATCAAGAACATGCTCAAAGGTTGATATCCTTGTTGTTTTCTGAAAGTATTCAATCAACTTCTAAAGCAACTAGGGAACCTAGAACAAATCATGTTAGGAATTTACATGTTTAGGGGAAAATAGTTAAATTCCAATTATACTATATCTTTTAAAAACAAATATTTTTTTTATTGATTTCAGAGAGGAAGGGAGAGGGAAAGAGAGATAGAAACATCAATAATGAGAGAATCATTGATTGGCTGCCTCCTGCACACCCCACACCGGCATGTACCTTGACCAGGAATGGAACCATGACCTCCTGGTTCATATGTCAATGCTCAACCACTGAGCCATGCCAGCTGAGATATACTATATCTTTCTGTGTGTGTGCATGTGCACCTATGCACTCAAACAGACATCAGAGTGAACTCCTCAGCCATTATTGCCTCCTTTCTTGTTCTCATACACACATAAACACACTTTACTAGTGCGATTGGAGGTTATTGGTTGGTGCATTTTTATAAATAGTGGGTTAAGTGACCCTACTTCTTGAAAAAACTAAGTCATTATTTTAGCCGTATGTTTTGTCTTTTCATATCTTCTCCTTGATCCACTTTACTCTGCCCTGTTCCCTAAGAGGCTGACCTGGTTTACAACAAAGACCTGATTTCTGTGTCCTTTGGCTTCCATTTCAATTCCTAGTGGGATACCACAGTGAAAGAGTGAAGGAAGGAAGTGAGGTCAAGGAGTTACTGCTCTGGCTCTTGCCCCAAGAAGTACCTTCAGATCATTATGTCCCTGACAAAAGATTACTGCTCCTCTTAAAGCAATCCTTGCTATAAGTCTCTTTTGTGTTCTGGTGACTTCTTTATCCCTTTTGGTTTTGGAGTGATAACAGCTCCTTTGCTATTACTTGACCATGGTTGTTTTATAACTTTATAGATATAATTTACATATATATATATATATATATATATATATATATATATATATATATATATATATATATATATTAGTGGCCTGGTGCATGAATTTGTGCACATTGAAAGGAAGTTAATTAGGAGAAATATTTTAATATCGCTATTTGCCCTTTCTTTATAATAGAAGTGTCAACCAAATTCATGATCGACAATGACAGATCGAAACACATGCTTGTGATTGGCACCAGTGAGAGCTTTATATGATTGCACATGTCTGAGTCAACTAAGCCTTTTATATATATAGAATAAACTTGCTTAATTAGATCTGCTTTCTGATGTAGCTAAACTTTTCCAGCCCAGCGAAGCACCGCAACTTCTCTTTCAAGTAATTGTCAGCAACACAGCAGTAAATATCAACATGAAGCAGATTATTATTGTAGATCATGCAGGGAAAACAAAAGGTAAAATATTCAACTGTGGCAGTGTTTGACTATATTCTGCACAGTGAGAAAACCTGAAGTCATTTTCAAGGTCCACCATTTCTTACTTTTCAGTTGGGTCAAGTCTCTAGGATTTCTAAATCTCCATTTTCCATCTAATGAAAAGAAAATAGGATTCCACCAAGTCTCCTATCTACCTACTCCAGAACTTCTGTGAGATTAAAATGAGATGAGGCACAGGAAAATGCTTCACAGACATTTGGTTAAAGTGTGAAATGTTTCCACCTGGCTATAAAGCAAGTTGTATTCCTGGGCTAAAGAAATTGCAAGGAGGCTAGTCACTAGTAGCTAGAGAGGAAGCTGGGCATTGCTACCTGGACATCATTACCTGGCACCCACAGCCACCGTTTCTGGCCTGGGTTGGGCTGTGGGCTGCATTTTGCGCCTGGGGCCTCAGCATCAGCGACTGCGATTTGGTGTGCTGTTGCTCCAGGGTGGTCGCGGGACCAGTGTCCACTTGGGGGAAGCCGAGTGTTGCTTTGTTGGTGCCATTTCTCTGTAAATGGCCACTGAGCATCATGATAGCTACTGCGTTGAGCATCTGCCCCCTGGTGGTCAGTGCGCTGTTGGGATCCTGACTGATAACCATGCCTAAATGTGCTTTCATCCTCTGAATCTTGTGGTTAGCTGGCGGGGTTAAAATCTCCAAGGTTATAATCTAGGCTGAGGAAGTAGCAGCTCTCTCAAAGCTTTACTCTTGACCTGGGGTCAGCAAACACAATCTGTACATGACCAGAGAGTAAAATTTTAGGTTTTGTGGTTCATGCCTAACCGTAGCTATTGATAGGAAGGAAACATGGGCACGGCTATGTTCTAGTAGAACTTTATTTTAATGAGACACCAGCAGAAAGACAATACATTGTGTTTATAGTTTATAGTATCTGAATCACTCATTAAGGAAAGTACGAAAATAAGAATGTCAAGTTAGCTAAAAGTTTAAATTTCTATAGAACAACAAAACCACAAGCTCTGGGTCATTGTTTCTACAGGCCACATGCACATTATAATTTATCATTTTTAGTATATTAACTTCGTACTTTCCTTTATGAGGCTGGAAAACATCAAAACATCAAATATATCTTAATCTCTTGAGAGAATTAGATGAGATTGAGGTGTGCTTATAAAAAATACACTTCAGCCCAGTCAGAGTTGCTCAGTGGTTGAGTGTCGACCTATGAACCAGGAGGTCATGCTTTGATTCCTGGTCAGGGCACATGCACAGGTTTCAGCTCGAACCCCAGTAGGAGGCATGCAGGAAGAAGCTGATAGATGATTCTCTCTCATCATCGATGCTCCTATCTCTCTCCCTCTCCCTTCCTCTCTGAAGTAAATAAAAATGTACTTAAAAATATTAACGAATCAGTGGTCATTTTGCTTATTTCCATGTTTTGGTAAAGCAGTTCTTCATAAATAGACATATAAATAGATGGAAAAAAGGAAAATAACTGAGAACCTGGACATTTTGGAGGAATGATCAGTCACCCCAAATTTCAACTGCATGGTGCAGAGCTTGTTAGGGGCGCATGGTCCTTCTGAGTAGAACTTAACACTACTCTAATGACTTAATATTCAATAAAACAAGCCAAAACTGTGTCCTGCCTCTATGAGAATAAGTTTTATAAGAGAAATCTTGCTCCTTCCATAATTGCTCATTACACAAGCTTAACATTTTTTTCTCATGATTTCCTACTTTGACCTAGACATGTGGTAAATCTTTTACATCTATTATAACACTGATGTTCAAGCATTGTTATGGAATAGATGTTTCTACCTCATTTTATAGGTATAAAAACCAAAGCTATAGAAATTTAGGTTTTTGTTTGTCTAGTTTCTTTCTTGTCAGGATAAAGTGGTGACTTCTATGCTCCTTATCTTCCAGACTGGAAATTGCAAGTCTTATTAGTGCTTTAGACTCTCACTGCACTTTCCATATAAATTGCAATTCTGGAACCAACAGCTATATACATTTCAGTATCTGCACTTGTTCATTATAAAGAATTAATTTCTCTGATTTATTTTAAATCAAGTGTTACACTTTTATATATTTGTTTTTATGTGTTAAGCTTTAGAAACAAGAGGATACACAAAAGGCTGCACACAGATACTAATTTTAAAAATTTATGATGCCTAGCTTCTAACTGTGAAAAGAGCAGAGTAGACTTAAAGTAGAATAGTGTTGTATTTTATTGGCATAGATCTATGTCTGTGTGTGTTTACTGAATGTATATTAAAACATCAAGTAGTACACTTTTGAGAGCTAATAAAGTTTTGTCAACATTAGGCTTTGGGAAGGTAACCCCAAAGCAATACCGAGTTGTAGAAACCACAGACCCAAGGACAAACAATACTTGGCACTCTTTAATCTCACTCGTTTATGGAGGCTATACTTCTCTCTTGTATAACTAACTGGCCTCTGCAAACTCCCCTTGCTCTCCTGGATTTTTAGCTATAAGCCTATAGTCAACTCTGTGTGTATTTTTTCATCTAAACATGTTCAGACTTCATATTATAAACATTTCTCATAAACTTAAATTATTCCCAAGTCTTCTAATCTTATGCTTAGTTACACATGATACTATCTGCAAATTGTTCATGTAGGAAAACATTGTGGAGGCATATTCATTCACCCTCAGATATATAGATGTGTCTGAGAATGGAAGTGCTATTGCCACAATGAAGTCATCAAGTTAAAAGAAGGGTTTAATTAATCTGCCAGGAAACTGAAGGCCCTACTAGATTCCATAACTTAGATAATTATGGCATCATCATCTGCTCAGTCAACCAGGCTCAAACCTTTTCATTCACACATTCATTTCTTCATGCAAATCCTTTTGTTTTTGTTTTGGGTTTTTTGTTAATCCTCACCCAAGGATATTTTTCCATTGATTTTTAGGGAGAGTGGAAGAGAGAGGGAAAGACAGAGAGAAACATTGATTGGTTGCTCCTGCACGAGCCCTGACCAGGGCCTGGGCCAGGGAGGAGCCTGCAACCAAGTTATGTGCCCTTGACCGGAATCGAACATGGGGCCCTTTGTTCTCAAGGCCGACTTTGTATTCACGAAGCCAAATGGGCTATGGCCAAGCAATTGTTTTCCAAGTTCAATGTGTCAGGTTCTTGGGATAGAGTAATGAAAAATAGTGATCATATTTTTAGTTTATAATGGTTATTCTTACTAGAGAATAGTGTAAATCAGGAAAATATCAGAAGCAAACAACCATCTATGCAGAGTTATCTAACATGTATTTTAAAGTAGCTACCATAAAAGTGTTTCAACAATTATAAACACTCTGATTACAAATCAAAAGTCCAAGCAAAAGAATAGAAAAAAATAACAAAGAAGAAAAGAGAAATTTTAGAGTCACTATATATGTTTCCATAAGCTCTCCACTGACTTAAAATCCTCTAGGCTCTGCTACCCTGGGGAAATTTTTAGGGGTTTGCATTCCCTAGTGTGATGAATACTGCTTTTTTTTGATGCCCTGAACTATTTGATTTTTCCTGAGCATGTTGTATATCTGTGTGCCTTTATGCTTTTTTCTAGAAAACTTTCAAATGTCAATGTAATTTCATATAAAGATCATTTTATATTTATTTACAAATGGTTATAAGTTTGTGGGTAAACTTGTTTAACATACATTTGCATTGTTGTGTTGTGGTGATGGCTCTCTTCTAGCACCAAGCTCAGTACCATGCCTATGTATGCTAATAGAATGAAAAAAACAAACAAACTTAGAAGCTAGAAATAGGAAGGCAATAACCTGGCAAAATATCTATTAGACCCATTATATGTTTCTGTGGAAGAAAGTGAATGCTACCAGCAAAGTGTTTAGAGACATACCTATATGAATTTTATCTCCATCAACTAAGCATGTTTTATATTCTTTAGGACTCAGTGTCCAGGTGAAATTGGGATAATACCACCCATCCACAAGACTATAATAAGAATTAAATTTGATCATGTAAAGAGCATTGGAATTCAATAAATCTCAAAAAAATATCTATTATTATCATCTTCCTTATTATCAATACCAAATGTGAGTTCTATGACACACTCTGTATGACTGTTAGAAGACATCTACATTTCCTATGATCTAGATACATGAAATATTCTACATGAAATATCTCAGTACATGCTCTGTTGAAGTTTCTTTAATAATGAGATCATTCACTGATAGCGAGGAGAAATTACTCACTGCAGCAAGAACAGGTACTTATTGTGTTGAAAGCGGGGGGTAGGTTTTAAAAGAGGAAGGTGAAGAAGAAAAATACTATAGGAAGTAAATGGAGGGAAAGCTAAAATAAAAATCAAATATGGAAGAGAATAGAAAGTACAAGTAGTGGAGAAAAATAATGAAATGGCATTAATATTTGTAGAACTTTCACAACTTTTAAAATAATTTCTCATCCATCATCTAACTTATTTTCTTACCAATTCTATAAATACATAGGGAAGTACACAAAGTTAAGTGACTTGTTCACAAAAGCAGAGCGAGGGCCTGAAAGTAGAAATTTTGAGTTTTTTAAGTGGCAATTAGGTGTCAAGACAAAAATCCTTGCCTGTGTTCTCTCTTAGTAGCAATAAAACCTTGACAGAGCAGTCCCAAAGCAAATAGTTGTGAACCATCCTAGCCAGCTCTCTTTCCCTTGTGATTGTTGATTTTATTTACTTTGTTAGCTCATTAGTTCACAAGATACTCATGATACTCACATGAAGAAGAGTACAGGTCACTGTCTGATTTCATTTTAGCATCTAGCAAAGTTCTTATTATTGTCGTTCATTTGAAAGCAGGAACTATGCCTCTTTCACTATATACACTGTGTTAAGCTTCTGTCAATATCACTATATCCATATTGCAGAAAGCCTGATAGATATATGTTTGTGGATCTAAAAAAGGAATAAATAAAAATATGATCTGAAAAGATGATATAACTACCCTTAGTAATCTATTCTTGTGATTAATAATGTTTTATTACCAAAATATTACCTTAATTTTATGTTTTAATGTAATCTCAACTTGAAAGAACACTTATGTTTTCAGAAAACAATGGTAAATTCCTTTATATATTTGAAGGCTATTAGAAGATTGTAAGGTCTCTGCTGACTTGACTGTGTTAGTTGGATCTAATAGGGTCTGAGCTGAGGTGAACTTTCATCCCATCCCCACCACTCTGCCACTTTCTATTCTGTTTCAGCCACACTGGTCTGTTTCCCAGCACAGGTCTCTGGTCTCTGGCATTTGCTGATGCATCTTCCAGGAGCACATTCTGTCTAGAGAGTAAAGTGAACTGGGTTCCCCTGCTTCTCAGTAAGCCTTCCTTTAAAAGAATGTCCTGGTGGCTTCACCACTCTCTCTTTATTCTTATTAGCTGCCACATTTTTTCTCCATGGCGCTTGTCAACACTTGACATTATACAGTTACTTGTTCACTTATTTACTTTTTTCATTTTTCATTCTGCCACTTGAATGTAAGCTCCACGAGTGCAGGGACATTTTCTTGTTCAAGGTTGCATTGCCATTGGCCAGGAAGTATGGTGGGAGCTCAGCGAGCATTTGTTGAGTAGATGCCAATCTGGGTAGTCCAGAGAGAAAACTGGAGAAGAAGGATCTGGTGGGCATTATGGGGCTGAGAAGCTAAGGGAAAAATAATCAAAGGTAGACAAGAGTAGCAAGCATGTTCTGTTCTTTGGACAGGAAGATAGCACCCAGAATCCCTGATGTTTAATGAACCTTGATGCATATAGTGTTCTCTGTAAATATTTAGAGATGAATGAACACAGTATCCTATATAAGGCAGTTGCCTTCATTCTTTATGTAAGTTTGTAGCATCTGGCCCACAGAAAGTTGGCTCTAAAATCAGGTACATACATTTGGGCTTCTCTGAACTAAATCATCTCCATTACATCATTCCTCATAACTATTTCTCTTTTTTTCAAAATTTTGTCATTCTTTTAAAAGTTAACATTTTCTATATCAGTTTTAAGGCATATACTATGGGACCTTTTACTTCTTTGATCAGGACTTGACCAAAAAAAAAATAAAAAGTATGCAATGTGAATGCATACCTATCATATATAAAATATTCTGGAACTTTCTATACCCTTGAATTTTTAAGTTATTTTCTTTATTAATTTTAGAGAGAGGGGGAGATAGAGAATCACTGATCAGCTGCCTCTTGCACGTCCCCTACTGGGGATCGAACCCACAACCCAGGCATGTGCCCTTGACGGGGATCAAACCCTGGACCCTTCAGTCCCCAGGCAGATGCTCTATCCATTGAGCCAAACCAGCTAGGGCCTAGAGGGGGAGATAGAAACATCACCCACAACCCAGGCATGTGCCCTGGCCAGGAATAAAACCTGTGAACTCTTGATGCATGGGATGACATGCAGCCCGCTGAGCTGCACCAGCAGGGCTCCTTGAATTTTGAGCCATTATAAAGTCAGAACTCATAAACCATACTTGGTTCTTTATGATGTTAGTTTCAACAACATAAATCACATTGGATCATTACACATAGTGTATTAAGTACAGTAAAACAATGATAAAACTATGCAATCTATTTGTTCTGATAACTGTGAATGTTTTTTATTAGGTAACAAGGCCATTTAATGTCATGCCTTGCATTATTTAATACATGGTATTTTAAAAAAATTAACCTATTTTTTAGATATAAGACATAATTTAAGCTGTAACCAAATTTCTAAGTTGATATATATTTGATTTTATTTTTCATAAGTCCAAGAACATGCAAAGAAATATTTGAATTCAGCAAATATTTCAGCAAATAAAAAAGAATTTTCTTTTGCTTCTATTTTTCAGAGTAGTTTCAATTTTCCACAGTCTGATAAATTTGATTGTGGGGATCACTTGTCATATTTCTTCTGTGTTTATCAGTTTACTAAACCCAATATAGAAAATGTTACTATCCCTCTCCTCATCTTCCTGCCAACTATTCATGAAAAGCATCAGTGAAGTAATTCCTCTATGAAGGATTTTTCGTCACTGCATATGGTTTTAGTAAATTCATATATTTTAAGTTGTGCATGCTAAATATTTCAGAATAGGTTAACATATTAGCAAATTTAACCTAATAACCTAATTGAGCATTATCCAAATGAAGTATATAAAATTAAGAAAAAAGATTTTCTTGGATCATTCATTTCTTAGGAACAATAAAAGTATATCTTTATCATTGAAACAAGGTTAATTCTTCTCTTTGTCCTCCATTAGCCTTGCAAATAAAGAGTAAGTTAGGTAAGAACAGCCGTCAGAGTTTCTGTGAAGATCTAGATATTAAAGGGGAGCATTGGCATCTAGTAATTACAAAAAAAGAAAGGGTAAATCTGATTCATCATCATCGAATTCTATGTTTTAAAATCTTCACGTCAAGAGGAAGTAAAAGGAGAGGAAGAAGTAAATATTGCATAAAACACTGTTTGCCCTCACCCTAGATATATCATAACAGAATTATAAATTACATTATTTACAGTGAAAAGATGTAAGTTCCTTAGAACACTCCTCTCATGATACTCTTTTTTAGATATTTCATCTTTATCTCTTATACCCCTGCAATAGCCCTGCATTATTTTTCATTACTAGCACTAAATTGGATAAGAATGTAATAAATCCTTTACTTAATTATTCTATTAAAAACTATTTTCAGTTGCTTAATATCCAGTGTTGTACAGTATTCCAGGTTTCATTTTCTGTGGTTTCAGTTACCTGCAGTCAACCAAGGGCCAAAAAATATTAAACAGAAAATTCCAGAAATATACAATTCGTACATTTTAAATTGTGCACCATCCTGAGTAAGGTGATGAAATCTCACTGTCCTGCTCTCCCTCTCATGATCTGAAGCATCTCTTTGTCCAGCGAATCCACATTCTGTGAGCTACGTGCCTGTTACCCACTTACTAGCCATCTCAGTTATCACAGTGCTTCTTTTCTTATTTATTTTAAATTTATCTTTATTGTTTAAAAAGGATTAAAGAAGTGCTTATTTTCAAGTGACCCTTATATTAGTAATTCCACATTCACCTAAGTTTTATTATAGTATACTAGAGGCCTGGTACATGAAATTCATGCATGGGGGAGGGTGTCCCTCAGCCCAGCCTGCGCCCTCTCGCAATCCGGGACCCCTCGGGGGATGTCTGACTGCTGGTTTTGGGCCTAAACTGGCAGTCGGACATCCCTCACAATCCAGGATGCTGCATGCACCAGTGACCATACTTTTCATACAGGTGAAAGGCATCTTGCTGTTGTATGGGCAGCTACATTTGTTTTGCCCTGATTATAAAAAGCAGTACATAACATGATCCTTCTGAGGCAGTACTACCATTTTCCCCATCTTATGGGTGGAAAGACTGAAGCAGAGATAAGTTAAGTAATTGGCTTTGTCACACAGTTATAAGTGTCAGAATCAGGGCTGACCACAAAATGTGCAGGCCAGAGTCCATGTATGTCATCGCTGCATCATCCTGTTTTTTTCAGTGTTAAAGTAGCCTTGCCAGATTTTAATTTTTTTTTCAGATTTTAATTTTTAAATCTAAGAGTATTCCCAATATATAGGAATGCATGTTCATTCAGATGTAGAATAAACAGATCTGAACAGTTTGGAGATTCTTCTGATGAATTAGGATTAAGCAGCCACAGATCTCTTTTTCAAATACTGCAGAAGCCACCTTTCTTGTTTAACTGTGTGTGGGATGTAGCAGTTTATAAGCTATGACATAGTTGCTTGCAATTCGGAACCCCTCCGGGGATGTAGCTGTGTGCCAAGTGGCAAGCAGCCAGGGAGGAGCCCAAACCGGGGCCAGGCCCCGCGCCACTCATGCTCATCCCAGCCTGCGGCACCTGCTGTCGCCTCTGGGTAGTGCTGCCGCGGAGCTGGGAGAGGCTCCCTGCTGCAGCTGCACTCGCCAGTTGTGAGCCCTACTTCTGGCTGAGCGGCGCTCCCCCTGTGGGAGCACTCTGACAACCATGGGGCAGCTCCTGTGTTGAGCATCTTCCCCCTGGTGGTCAGTGCACATCACAGTGACTGGTTGACCGGTCGTTCCTGTCATTCCGTCATAATGGTCACTTAGGCTTTTATATATATATAGATAGATTGTTATAATTGTTCTAAGTTATTACAAGTTGTTGTTGTTAACCTCTTACTGTACCTAATATTATAAATTAAACCTACCAGAGATATGTATGTATAAGAAAACACATAGTATGTACAGGATTTGATACTATCCACAATTTCAAGGGGTCATCTCCCATGAATAAGGTGAAACTATAATAGGTAGTTTTTACTCTATACATATTGGCAGATTTCCCTTAGTAGTTTTCCCTTAATTATTTTATCTATCTATCTATCTATCTATCTATCTATCTATCTATCTATCTATCTAGCCATCTATCTATCTAGCCATCTATCTAACAAATATATCCATCTATCTTGATTTTGGATGTAGCAAGGATTGGGAATGCTAGGAGGCCTTAAAGATAGATCTCATTATACTGAAATGCAATAAATTCAGTTAATGGTAACTAGTTTAGTAGCTTAGACATTTTAGGATTCCACATAGTTTTCAACTTTAAGGGAATTTGGGTTTTTATATTCACGTTGGAGCCTTACTAGAACTTGATTTGTATCCTTATTGGCCATGCCTGGGTTTCATGTAGTCTTTAAAAAAAGACAAAAGCAAAAAAATGCTTTATGTGAAAAACCCTAATGCATTTCTTAGTCCAACAAAATTAATTGAATGTGGTTAGGGGATAGCAATACATTAGAGCCATTATGGTACATGTTCCAGTGGATAAAGTAAATATTTTTGAAACTTCAATATCACTTGACAAGAAATCTGTGTAAATGAAAACATGGCAAGTACAGAATAATGGAAGAAATATGTTGTGGGTTTTGTAAATTTTTTTTTTATTAAGAACACCCACAGTCTTGCGTAGAATACCCACAGGAGGCTCAGAAACATAATGGGAAAAGTGCAAAATCTATCGAGTGCTTTATTGGCTCAGTTATTCTCTGAATGGCAGTAGATATAAATACTCTCCTTGGCCTTAGGGCTGCCTTCAAAAATGCTTGTCTATATTAACTTAGATTGAAAAAAAAAAAAGGTGTCAGTGACTCTGTTAAGACTGCAGGCAGAGATTGAAAAATGGTGCAATAATATTCTAAGTAGTTGACCAAGATCAGAGCTGTTAAGAGGAAGTGACAGAGGTGGTATAAGCATCCCCAGGCTCTGACTGACTAAATTGTAAATGGCACTTTCTATACCTAAGCTGATAATCACAGCAGTCACATTGTGCCAAAACTTCTTGTATTTTTGATCTGGGTTTCTGTTAAGGAAAAATCATTTTATTTTTTATTATTTTTTTTTAAATATATTTTATTGATTTTTTTTTTTTTTACAGAAAGGAAGGGAGAGGGATAGAGAGTTAGAAACATTGATGAGAGAGAAACATCGATCAGCTGCCTCCTGCACACCTCCTACTGGGGATGTGCCCGCAAACAAGGTACATGCCCTTGATTGGAATCGAACCCGGGACCCCTCAGTCCACATGCCAACGCTCTATCCATTGAGCCAAACTGGTCAGGGTAAAAAATCTACTAAAAAAATGAAAATGATTAATTTGTTATGTTTAGGGATTTTAAATCCTATGTTAACATGTAAAACTATTGAATTAAGCACATTTTCTCATACACCTTTGAGCTTATAAACATTAAGATCTTAAGTACATGGTGGTATAATTCTGTGTGTGTGTGTGTCTGTGACGGAGACTTGACTAAGGTTTCAGCTGTTTGAGAGCCTGAGGGTATATATTTCTATTTCTGTATTCTTATCACTTAGCACATAATGTATACTAGTATAATGTTTGGTAAATGAATAAAAAGATTGGACAGGTGAACCATGTTAACGATAACAATAAACATCTTTTCTAAAATTTCATGGGGGCCACTATCCTATAGCCATGCCCTTGCCAAAGGCTATTTCAGAGCTCAGTGAGGTTTCAAATGTAATTTTTGAAGACATAACCCTGTTTGACTTGCTTGCCAAGCCCTAAGCTGCTGGGATTGCAGTTTTAAAGGAGGTGAAATGAGGGGAACTGACAGTGAGTCAGCTGGGGCTGGGGCTGGATGTAATTTAATAGGAAAAGATGCAGATTTTTCATTTTCATTGTTCTAAAATCTAGAAAATACTCCTGGGAATTTAAAAGAGATACATGTGGATACTTAATCTTCAGATTTATAGCATAACTAGTCAAATATGGCAAATGGGTTTAGCAGAGTCTGTGAAGGCTTGGATTATTGCCCCAAAATTCAATAGATCAAACTACTGTGACTTTTCATAGAAAGGGTTCCCCTGCGTAGGATAACAGTGACAGTTTTCTGAGAAGTCTATGAACAAGTGCTAACAGATTGCTCGCCTACTCAGCCAACCAACGAGTCAGCTTCGTTCCCCAGAGTCTGTCATTCCCAAGACAAACATCAGTGCCGGGTCTGAGGGGCAGAAAGACCTAATCCTGTTCTTCCTGTCCCTCCACAGCATCCACCACCCTATGGAAAACTTCTGTTTGTGCCGGTGATCTGCTGTCCTATTGCTAGAGTTCGCTCAGGCTCTATAATTGGTAGAGGAGCAAAGATGTCTCTGAAACATTTTTGTCAACAGCTCTGCCCTTCCAATGCTCTTTTCTTATTTTTCAAAGCAGTGGAACTGCCTCTTTTTGTTTGTTTGTTTGTTTGTTTCGCACTGACCATGTTTAATTTCACCTGAGCCCTCTGTTCCTGGCAAGCAGTGACAATTCAGAATGCTTCCTCCCTTTCTCCACCTCCATGCACCCACAACCCTTTTGAGTTCTGGGAAACTGCTCAACAGCAAAACACTACCATTTCCCATGTGACTTAGACAAGCCTGGAAGGGGACCCCATTTTTACCTCTTTGGAAGAGCAGACGCAGACCCTCCAAAGCCCACTGGCTGTGTCATAAATGATTAGCTGCACTGTTTGCACCCCCCGACCCCACCGATCAAGCCACCTTGCCATGCTCATCATCTCACCCTGCATGTGCAGTTCTTTCTAGCCCTGTGTACCTCTCGCTAGAAAACTCTTCTCTGTCTCATCTTTGAGACACTTGCAGATCTTGTGGTGAGAACATTTCTCCCCGTTACAGTAATCTCCCTCCTCCCCCTCACTCTCTTCGTTGCACTATTCTCTTGAATAAGCTGTCATTCCCTATACCCAGATTCTTTTTATTTGACAACACAGTCATGTTTTATATAGGAAGTGAGTTGAAAGAAGAAAACATACACACTAGATGTGGGAACTCCACACATCGGTGCCTAGAGTTAATATTAGCGAGATATTTTAGTTGCAGCTTTTTGGAAAACAGGAATAGATTCGTTGGCAGAGCATAGCATGAATGTGACAAACAGTGCTGCATCATGAATACGTGGTTGGTGTGTGAACAGAGAGGGGTGGGAGAGCATCAGTCTTATCTGCAGGATTGTTTCCAATTATATACTTTTGTTTACTGTTGCCCTCTCCCACCACTCCAGATTTTTATCTGCTCCCCCAAAGCCAGGAAATTTGTTTGTATCACTTAAGATCTTTGAAGATCCTGATATACAGCCACCACCGCTTTGGAGTGGGGGCTGAAGAAGAAGCCAGAAGAGGGCTTTGGCCCAGGGTGGTTGGACCTGGGCCTCTGGTTCTGCCCTTAATAAAAGATTTAATGAGTAAATGAACTAATTGAAAGGGTAAAGTGAAACAGTGGCTACGGGAAATATCTCTAGCACTTACTTGTTCATCATCATAGGCATATCTGGTAAAAATCGTAATAAAACGTCTATTGTCAAACATGTAAAAACTCTGAGGCCCTCTAAGAGTATACTCTTTAAGAGTATAAAAAGTAATCTTAATTTAAAAGAACACAAGACATGCAGCAGCTATTAAAATATTTTTCCGAATATGTGTGTGTGTGTGTGTGTATAATGTGTGTATGAATATATATGTCATTAAAGCACTTATAATTCTATTGTTTAAATAAATTTAACATCTTTTCATTTACAACATAATCAATTCCAGACTAGAATGCATTGTGTCAGCATAATCTGTTTATGTGAAAATTTAGTTCCAAAAGAAGAAATGGTTTATGGAACTGACTACTTAATATTTTGGTATTTCTTGCATTCAAATGTAAAATTATTTTTAATCTACTTAAAAGAAAAATAACTTCACACTTGATCTTAAGAGTTTGTTAATTGTTTACAATAAAACAAAGAATGAACCCTTCTATAGACCACATATATTGAATTAAGCATACCATTAATTGCAGGCAGTGGAAGGAACCACAGATCAGAAATGATTTGAATTAGAATGTCAGTCTTAAAGGAACACTTTGCAACAAGGTCAATTTTACAATAATACATGGCAACGCATGTAGTGGTGCCCACAAAATTGTGGGTTACAGTTAAGGTCACTTCCTAACATTTTCTCTGATAATGATATCACCATGGCTATGCTGTATTTATTCATGATGTCTGTGCCTGAATCTTATCTTGTTTGAACTCATTTCTAATCTTCATATTATAACACTATACTCCATGTTGTTTCTGAAAGGAGGAAACAGGAATCCATTCATAGGGTAATAATGATATTAGCAGATCCTATTCTCCAAACTTCCACTTAACTGGTTGAACCAATGGGATGATAGCATTATTTTGTTCAATATGCCAATGTAGGGGAGAAAAAGTTTTCCCTGACCTTCTTAGTGTCCCTGGCTGGGCCTGAAAGTTAACTGACAAAGAAAGATTAATAGAAGAAAAACATACATATTTATTTAATAGGTGTTTTATGTAACACAGGAGGCTTTATAAGGACATGAGACCTAAGGAAACAGTTAAACCTGTGTACTTTTATGTTAGGTTTGAGGAAGAGTAGACAGTCATAGAAAAATACAATAGGCCAAGGAGTATGAAGTAATTTTAATAAACTGGGGAAACTTAGCAATGCTGATTTCTTTGAATTCTTCTTGGTGTCCGTTTTGTCTTTGAAGATAAGGATGCCCCTGTCCTCCAGGTACAGGGAGGACACTTCACACATGAGGGTTTTATGACCTGTTTCAGGGTAGAAGGGTTGGAAAAGGTCAAAGTGACCTTTTTTTTTTTTTTTTTTTTTTTTTTTTTTGCTATTTAAACTCCTTCAGAAGTTTAAAGAGTAAGGTGCCATATTTTCGGGGAGCATGTCCTGAACCCCACTACCAGTGACTACATACAATCTTTATTTCCTTTGTCATTATTAACTCAAACTGCTTCTAGTTCTTTATCTTCCAATGTGCCCAGTAATAGTTTCAGGCTGTCACACTTTGTAATATGCTCTTTGAAGTCTATCTCTAAGGCCATCTCCAATCTTTAGCTCAGGTTATTTGCTACCCCAGAGGCTATAGCCAGATTCTGCAGAATAAAATTTTCATGCACTTTAAAAAATTCCCATTGGCTTAATAATGGAAAGAATATATGCAATGCCCATGACTGAAATATTCAGATAGTTCAAGCAAGGCTTAATCTGGGAGTCAAATAATTCCCTCAGGGACCCAGGTTCTCTCTTTCCCATGGGTCTACCGACTACAGTGCTAGCTTCTTGTTGGCTCTTCATAGTGGCCCATGTAGCTCCTTCAAGTACTCTTTTCACATAATATTCAGGTAGAAGAAATGCATCTTCTAATAGTTTTTGTGGAATGAGAAGAAACTTCTAACTTCCTTCAAAAATGTAAATATTTATTAACATTGCATTAGCTATTGTTGGAGGTCAAACAAACACTTTTGTCTTGAGGATGATGATAATCAGGGCTCATCCTTAAATGCGTAAAAGAAACCAATTCTACACGATTTTCATGTATAATTATGAGGTGGTGTGTTGTTTCTTAAAGGAAAATAGAGTACCCTTAACCAAGGAAGGTAGCCTAAACCCACCAGTGTCTCAGGTCACTCTCTTCTAATTATCCTGTATTCCAACTTATCTGAACCTCTGATATAGTTATACTTTCCATACTATGTTCTCAATTCCTATAGTTAGAATGATCTTTCCCTGGCTTCCTCTATGGCTCATTTTCTCCTTACATTCATTGAAATTTTACTTCAGTGAGATCTACATAGAGGTCTATTTAAAAACTGTAACCTCTCCCAAACCTTCTCCTGTTCATACTTTCTAGCTCTATGTTTAGTTTACTTTGAAAAATAGTGCTTATCTCTATCTAATGTACACATATGTGCAGATATACATATTCAAATATATGTGTGTGTGTGTGTGTGTGTGTGTGTGTATATATATATATTAGAGGACGGTGCACAAAATTCATGCATGGGTTGGGTCCCTAGGCCTGGCCAGCAATCAAGGTTGATCAGGGCCTTCTGGCTGCCTATCGAGGCCTTCCTTCATTCCGCGCAGCCCCCTGGTGGTCAGTGCATGTCATAGCAAGCGATCGAACTCCCAGTCTCTGGGGTCAACTCCCAAGGAGACACTTTGCATATTAGCCTTTAATATATATACTAGAGGCCCGGTGCACAAAAATTTGTGCACTCAGGGGGAAGGGTGGGTCACTCAGACCAGCCTGTGTCCTCTCGCAGTCTGGGACCCCTCGGGAGATAATGACCTGCTGGCTTAGGCCTGCTCCCGGGTGGCAGATGGCAGGCCCAATCCCTAGGTACAGCCCCTGGTCGGGCTCAGAGCAGGGCTGATTGGGGACTTGGGGTGCTGCCCCGTCATGCACAGATCAGGGAGATTGGGAGGTTGCGATGCCACCCTCAGTCACGCTCAGGATAGGGCCAATTGGGGGATTGGGGCACCGCCCCCTGTCACACTCAAGGCAGGGTCGATGGGCAGGTTGCAGCGCCACCCCCTGTCACACACAGAACAGGGCTGATCAGGGGTTTGGGGCACCGGAGCCTGTCACACACAGAGCCGCAGGGCAATCAGGGGGGTGGGGAGCTCCCCCCATCAGGCACAGAGCAGGGCTGATCAGGGGGTTGGGGCGCCTTCCCCTGTCATGAACAGAGCAGGGCGGATAGGGAGGTTGTGGCCCCGCCCCCTGTCACACACAGAGCCACAGGGCGATCAGGGGGTTTGGGCGCTGCCCCCTGTCACACTGATTCCAGTGCCAGGAGGCCTCGCGGCTCCGCTGATCCCGGTGCTGGGAGGCATATTACACTTTTACTATATAGGACAGAGTCCTGGTGCACGGGTGTGGGCCGGCTGGTTTGCCCTGAAGGGTGTCCTGGATCAGGGTGGGGGTCCCCACTGGGGTGCCTAGCCAGCCTGGATGAGGGGATGATGGCTGTTTGCAGCTGGTCACACACCCTTCAGGGTGGGGGTTCCCACTGGGGTGCCTGGCCAGTCTGGGTGAGGGGCTGAGGGCTGTTTTCAGGCTGGCGGGTGACTGAAGCTCCCAACAGCTCCTTTTTTTCTTTTTTCTTTTATTCTGGGCCAGCTTTAGCTCTCAGGCTTGGCTCCAGCTCTTAGTCCTCCGCTGCTGAAAGCAGGTTTCTGGCCTTTGTTTACCTTCTGTATTTGAAACAATTGTGATCCTGCTGGCTGAAGCCCGACGGACTAAAGCAGGTTTCTGGGGTTTTGTTTAGCTTCTATATTTGTTACAATGTTTCAAACGGCAAGCTCAGAGGCCAGCAGCGGCAGGTGGGGAATGTTGGAGTCCTCCGTCACTGAAGCAAGCAAGCCTCATGTTCGCTTTAAGCTGCCTGGCTGCCAGCCGCCATCTTGGCTGGCAGTTAATTTGCATATCGCCCTGATTAGCCAACGGGAAGGGTAGCGGTCGTATGCTAATTACCATGTTTCTCTTTTATTAGATAGGATATATAGATGTCCTTACCTTATTTAGTGTCTGTCTTACTCTCCTCCATCACTATTTATCCCCCCCGCCCACACACACATGCACACACATACACACACACATACACAATTATACACACTAAAAATAAGCCCTGCAGGGACAGAGATTTGGAGCTTTTTGTTCATTGAAGAGTCCCCAGTGTTTAGTACAATATCAGACAACAGGTTGTACTCAATAAATATTTGCTGAACAAATAATTCCAATTTGCTTTTCCATGTGTAGAGATGTTTGATTTATCAATAAGGGTATAACTAGACTGTCTGACATTCTATTGAAGTCCCTTTGGGTCAGTCAGATCTAGCTAATGTCCTCTAATAAATAAGTCGGTGTAAAAATGATCATATTGAACTGTGATTATATAAGCATTCAGCTAATTTACTTCTTTCTCTTTTCAAATTCTTTCAATGAAGCTAGGGCTGGGTTTAAAGTCTTTCACTGGAAGATGACTGCAGATTAATGCCATATTATTTTTTAAAATTTTATTAAATTTATTGATGTGACATGTGTTAATAAGATTACATAGATGTCAAGTGTACACTCTATTATACATGGTCTATATATTACATTGTGTGCCCACCACCCTCTTTCTGTTCCTACTACTTATCTGAGTAGGTGGAAAGAATGAGTTTGTAAGAGATGCAAAGTGTTAATAGGGTAGAGATGTGATGCAAGCCAGCAGCTAGGTACACCTAAGGTGTTAAGATTTGCTAAGAGTGAGACACTTACTAGAGAAATCAGCACTGTCAGCATCGGTAAATTAAGATTGGATGGATGGCACGTCATTGTCACTGTTCTGCTGAGTGTCAACCCCACTTGTTAATATGCAATCTCTCTATAGTTTATATGGAGACTGTACGAAATTGATTCAGAGGATTCTCATTATGAGTTGAGCACTATTGTCAAATGTGTCTCTGGAGTATATTTCCTGGCAGCATCTGATGTTTTTGAAAACTTAATGAATTTAACACGGCCATCTCTTCTCCCATCTATTAGCATCATTCACATTTTGAGCAATTAAGTTTCGTGTGATGCCTCTCTCTTCAGCAATGATGAGTTATGAAGTGATCAGTTCAAAGGCAGATATTTGAGGGAAGTAAGTGCTTTGAGAATAAAAAAGAGTTATATTTGGAAAATACATCTTACCTAGTGTCACCTGTCATTTTTCTCTACAGAATGACAAGATAATTATTCATAGCAAAACAAACAGCGAATAAAGAGTAAGACAAAAATAATACAAACACAATTTTATTATAATGTCACGGTTTTTTAATATTATTTTTACAAAATAATAGTTCAGGCAAATAGAGATTGCAAAATAAATTCAAACACTTAGTTATTTTAAAAAGAATAAAACAACATAGTAGAGGTTAGTGATAAGAGTAATGCTCTGAAATTTCTGAAGCAAATTAAATAGAAGATGCTATATGATTACCTGGTTCATTTCCATGGGAGCAAGTAAAGGGATGCTATATTATAAGGGAAAAGAAGTAATGTTGCAGTTATTAATAATTCATGTGATTCCCTTCAATTAACAAAATCTGGTCTATTATGCTTAATAAATATGTGACAAACATGTTTGAAACTCATTCTAGGTAAATATCTAAAAATTCAAATAATATTTAAAATGAAAAATAATTTTTATTATTAGCCTGTGTCAAAAATACTACCATACCCAATTTATATTGCATTGTACCCATTCTTCTTGCATAAAAAAGGGAAAATTTAGAGAAGTTCCACTTATAGCTAAGAATCTAGTATGTATCTAATATCTGTGTATATTGTAATTACAAAGAATGAAGTAGAACTAGAGTAAAAATGAAGGCTGTTTAAAAAGACAAAAAAATACTAATGATTTGATCAAGGCTTTTTAGATTTATTAAAGTTGTTGGACATATATTAGCTTATATGGAAGAAAGTTATGAGACTAGAGAAAAATGGGGGGGGGGGGAGTCCTACAGAAAAAAAGAATGCAATAGGGAGATGGCACATAAATATATTCTGGGTTGAATCCATAGAAGAATACCGCCATCAGTTTCAGGCTTAAGTGTCTATATGCAAACTGCAATGGCTGCAGAAGAGAGACATGATGCAAACATATGTATTAATGAACAGTAGAATCTGTGGTGCAAAGAGCTGAGAGTCTTCCCTTAGCCAGTGCTGGTGGGGTCTTTCTACTGAGTCTCAAGAAAACCATTTCCGGGGACCCACACATGGAAGGATAAGGTATAGTGCTAAGATTTATTAGAATAGAAATGAAAGACTGTCCCCAGGTTCTCAGTGTCTCATCTCCATCCCTCCGCTGTGGAAGAAGTCCAGCCTTGTCCTCATCAAGCCCAGCAGAAAGGCCAGGGTCCAGAGATTCTGTGTCATCAGTTCAGGCCACGCCAGAGCTCAGTCCGGTTGACTCTCTGTCCCCTAGCTTGGTCTTTGTTCCTTGCTGTGCCCCAGCTGGTGCTGTGTTTCTGTACCCAGATCTGCAGTGAGAGCCACTCTTGGGGCCCACACTTGGGCCTGTGAAGCTGCTAGGACTGCCTGGCTGCTAATGAGAGAGATCATGCAAGCCAATGGGCAAGCGCATGCTATCCAGTGAGAGGCATTTGTTAAGCTTTGATTACATTTTCTCTGCCTTGAAAACAGGCCGGTCTCTTTCCCACTCCTTTGCAGGCGCATGCTGTGCCCTTTCCTAGACATTCCTGAGTTCATGCCTCTTCCAATCTGCTTCTTTCCCCAGATTTCCTCAGGCGAGACTCCACCCCTCTATGGTCTCCATCTTGGATCCTACTGCACATGCCTGCACCATGTGCTCAGCAGAGAAATTTCTCCTGCTCTTTTCATTCCTCCCTAGGCAATCCCACATGATGGCTGGTACAGATCCTCCCTGCCTGCTTTGGCGACTCGGTCCCAAGGGTGGAGGGTGCAGCAGTCCCCTGGGGAGCCTCTAAATGCTGCAGCTTTCTAGTGAAGTGGACTTATTGTCTGCTTCGCTCTCTAGTTTATTATGCTTAATGTCTGATTCCCTTTGTTCCCTTCCTTTATTAATACTAACTCGCTGCCTATGCTTACACTTGAAACCCTCTGTGTTCCAGTGGTGTTTTCAACCTGACCACCAGTAGTCAGCTTCCCTCCTGACTCATGAGGCAGCTCATTGCAAGTGACTCCTAAGGGAGATATAATTCACTTAAAAAATAGAAAAATCAAGATTGCCCAGCTGATAGGTCTCTGTGATTGAGTGGCAACCTATGAACCAGGAGGTCACAGTTTGATTCCTGGTAAAGGTTTGATTCAGACCAAGGGGCTGTGGTCTGAATCCCCAGTAGTGGGTGTGCAGGAGGCAGCTGATCCATGTTTCTTTCTCATTGGTGTTTCTGTCTCTCCCTCTCTGAAATCAATAAAAAAAATACATAAAAGAAAAATCAATGTAATGAACAAAGGTGGGACTAATTGGAAATATTCCTTCTTACTATTTTAGTTTTGAATAATTGACTTAGTTTGAGATAAATTTGTAAAGCTTATTAAAACATAATACAATAGAAGAATTGGCAGATTATCTCCCTGACTAAATTCTACTTGGGCTTTTCTGAGCTCTTTTTCCACTAGTCCCTATCCTTGAGCAAGATTTTAGCTAGAATCTCCCACCCTCAATATCTGAACACCCTTGATATGACTAAATTCTTCATCTCCACCATCCCTAAGTGATATGTGATCATCTGGCCTGCCTTCAGCAAGAAGGTTGGTTTAGCCAAAAATCCCAATTGCTGGGAACTTCATCAGCAATGATGAGGAACTTTCTATCCACTGATCTCCTCAGCCTGCTCTTTGGCTGCAAATCCCCACTTTTCCTGACATTTGAATTAAACCCAATCTCTCTTCACTACTGCAAAACTCTTTTTCAGTATCAATACTTATTGTGATGGTCCTGAATAAAGTCCGTGTTACTGTTTTAACAATGATATGGGATTTTTTGGACTGGAACACGTGCTGTTCCTCTGGGCAGGATGGCTTCCCCAGATGTTTTGTCCATTGGAGTCAAATAATGAATCCATGGATGGAAGATGGTATAGCAAAGGTGGAAATTTATTGAAGAACAAGTACAGATTCCTGAGTGGAGAAGGGGAAAGAATCTCACAGCACACACTCCCACGTGGGGAGGGGGAAAGAATCTCACAGCACACACTCCCACGTGGGGAGGGGGAAAGAATCTCACAGCACACACTCCCACGTGGGGAGGGGGAAAGAGTCCCACAGCACACACTCCCACGTGGGGAGGGGGAGAGTCTCACCAAGTTCCTTTTTCCATGGTTTATAAAGGCTGCAGTTTTTTGTGCCTCAATATCCCCTCTGATTGGTCACTAGTTCCCTTTGATTTGGTCACTATGAGTAACTCCTGAGCTCAAAGGTCAAACCTCACATGGGACTAGTGAGGCCCTTCTCCCTCATTGTTCTCCCAATCCCTCTGGGCTTTCTTCCTCCTTTATTTTGTAAATATAGACCTTTTGCTACTCCCAGTTCCCGTATCTTATGGAAATGTAACTGTTGCCTCTTGTCTTATAGAAATGTAACCTTCGTAGCTATGTAACCCTGTGTTTCTTCCATGGACCCCCTTAATTTTAAAAATCCCCTAAACCTGCCTTTTTCACCCCTAAAAATTCCTATTTCAACAAGTTTCATGAATAATATTTCTTTAGCAAATCTTAGCTTGAAATGAAAGAAAAAAAATTATGAAATGGGAAAAATCCACTGAAAGAATGCATATCACATGGACAACCATATATACCTATGGTAAAGGGAATGGGATTCAAGTGGTGGGTTAGAGATGATTTGAGTGATTCTGTAACATAATGTCTTCAATGAAACCACATTTGCATATTCATATGATAATGTGATTATCTAATTGGAAAAAAAATAGAGGGGAAAAAGTCAAGGAATCTTTGGTTTCTTTTTTTTGTATTTTTCACAGGTTTACACACTTTAAACATCATGCAAATTGCTATGGTTTTTAAATGTAAGATAAAGTAACAATAGCAAAAGTGAGTTAAGATGGTCTGTCATATAAGATATATGCTATAATTAATATCAAGAGGAGGGTAAATTTAATTCTGCTCTCTTCCACTTAGATAAGCCAGAATGTTTGACATTTTTGCTAGCTAATATTAAAGGAAGATTTTACTTTCAAAGCATTTTGTCAGGGCTTTGTGTTGCTAAAGGTTGGAGTTCTGCAGTAAAATGGATCACTGCTTAGCAGAATACTTCATAAATTTTTGCATGTGTAAAGCAGCCCCAGAACTAAGTTCCTGGGAGAAAAATTGTTCTACATAACAAAGTGTGAGAAATTTTCACTTCAAAGAAAGAGGGTGGGGGACATATAGGAGGCTAGAAATAGGAAGATGAGTCTTCTAAACACACACACACACACACACACACACACACAAAAAAAAAAAATTCTATTATTAGTAAACTAGAGGCCCAGTGCATAAAAATTCATGCACTGGGGGGGGGTGTCCTTCAGCCTAGCCTGCACCCTCTCATCACCCCATCGCTACCACTGCCAGCCTCCCTCTGCAGGAGGTGACCAGGCAGCTGATCAGGGAACGGCGCTGGCCAGCACAGCCCCACCTCCCCCCGTACCCATCATTGACCCCTCCCTCTGCCTGCTGGCATGCACCTTGGCTGGCCTGCCGTTCGGTTGATTTGCATATTATGCTTTTATTATATAGAATTGCATGTTGCTCTGTGCTAGAATCTTCAGTGTTGTGCTCATAGTGTTGTGTCAGGAAATATCTGCAATATACAATTACCTTTTGTGAGGACTTTCTGTGGAAAATCTAAGTAAAAGAATCTTTGTTTCTTGTTTTAGTCCTTATGTTGTAGGTGGCAGGAATAGCACCAGGTATCTGACTGGTGGGGGCGGCCAGACTGAACCTGGGTTCAGCAACCTTGGTACTTGGGTTCTGGCAGGAAAGAATTCAGAACCAAGACCTAAACTGTAAGAGGACATTTATTTGGTAAATCACAGAGATAGAAGTAATTCCTAGAAAAAATGTTTTTAGGAAACATGTTATGGAGGCAAAGGAAGGGTCCTTGGAGCTTAGAAGTGAGGAAGCTAAGGTAACCTGCCTTGGCAGGGAGGGGGAGGGACAAGAGAAGGGAAAAGCATGTGTGTTTGTGTGTGTGTGTGGGGGGGGGGGGTGGGGGGGGTGCTCTAGGAGGGAAAGCTAACTGGGTCCTCAGTCCCAAGGGTTTTAAGGGTGGATATTTTAGGGGAGGTGCCAGGGGAAGATCTTAGTAGAATATTCAGCAATTTTCTAGGTTTGCCCTTTGATTGGTAGGCACCAGTGCAGGAGGTCATTATTCCATGCAGCTGGTCCTGTGGTCAGCCCTGGCTGGTTTTGTTGCTTATCTGGGCCTGGAGCTGAATTACAACTGAGGCCTAGATGTTATCTCTAGGGAGGAAAGGTCAGGGAGTCCAAACAGCATATGCGAGGGGAGGAAAATTCACCCTGGGGGAAAGGTCCTATTCTACAGTTCATTGTCCTCTGTTAGGCACATTAGGGCTTTCCATTCTGGTAACCTTCTGTACCTGGCCCAGTGCCCTCCCTTTGCTCATGTCTAACTGCCTGCCGCACTTACAGTGCTGAGCCCAGCCTCTGTGAATGAGCCCACAGTGATGCCATATATCCAGCAGAAGCAGATGATCAGAATAGGAGATTATTGGAAAACCTCAGAGTAACACCAGTGATAATGGAGCAGGAAGAGATAGTGGAGTTTCCTTTATTAAAATCAAATCCTGAAATTAAAGGTAGCAATTATTTTGGTTATTCATAAAACATAGTTCACCTTTGAATTATTAAAATAAATTTCACAGATACTTAACTTTTAGGCCTATTTATTTATTTATTTATTTACTCTTTTATGAATTGGGAAATATCAAGTCTAGAAAGTAGAAAGGCACTCCAAAGAGTTGTATAAAACAAGAGGGTTTTGTAGACCCAAGTGAGGAGGAACAAGGAAGTCATCATGGGCATTAGCTGATTGGTTAAAACAGAGCTACTGTCCTTATAATGAAGCGAATAGAAGTCTTGGAGGCTACCGTGGAGTCAAACAACAGACCAATTTATTGTTGAAGTATGTCCCCTTGTCCAGGAAGTCAAGCTATTTCAGACATTACACTGAGCTCTCACCAATTCCTTGGTTCAGTTTAAAGTAGAAGGCAGATTCACATCCTTAGAGGCTGAAGTAAAGAGATGTTCTAGGATCTAAGTAATTATAAAAGCAAGTTGGACCAAATTTCTCTCTTTTATAGATGTGACCATTTATAAAGATACATTATTACCTGCTGGGCATGAATTTCCATTCTCTTAAGGAAGTCAGCTCCTTTAAAATAAAATTTTAAAAAAGTCATTCTGGATAGTTTGTGCTTCGTACCAGGTGTACCGGTTAATAATGAGGATTTTTTTCACTAGCTGAAGTTACACATATGTTGATATAGATGCGATTTGATATGTATGCTATTTTGTTGTATTGACAGCAAGCTTCAAAACTTCATATGTCAAATTTGCTGAAGGTGTTAACATCATAGATATTTTTACGCTTAAAAATGTCGAATTTCGTGCCAAAAAAAGAACATTTGCGGGAAGTTTTAATTCATTACTTTGTTTTGAAGAAAAGTGCTGCTGAAAGCTTTGGGAAGCTTATGGTGAACATGCTCTATCTCAAGATACTTGTGAACACTGGTTTAAACACTTTAAAAGTGATGATTTCTATGTGAGAGACAACGTCCAGGTCAACCGAAAAAGTTTGAAGACCAACAATTACAGGCATTATTGGATGAAGATATGTGTCAAACTCAAAAACAACTTGCAGAAAGATAAAACGTTGCTCGGTAAACAATTTCCAATCATTTACAAGCAATGGGAAAGATTTTAAAGGAGGGAAAATGGGTGCCACATCAACTGAACGAAAGACAAATGGAAAACCGAAAGTCATCAGTAAAATGTTGCTTCAACAGCATGAAAGGAAGTCTTTTTTGCATCGAATTGTGACTGGCAATGAAAAGTGGATTTATTTTGAGAATCCCAAATGCACAAAATCATGGGTTGATCCAGGTCAACCATCAACATCGACTGCAAGGCCAAATAGCTTCGGAAAGAAGACAGTGCTCTGCATTTGGTGGGATCAGGAAGGTGTGGTGTATTATGAGCTTCTAAAACCAGGTAAAATCATTAATACTGATTGCTACCGGCAACAAATAATCAATTTGGACCACGCTTTGATCGTAAAATGACAAGAATGTTCCAGAAGACACGGCAAAGTAATTTTGCTTCATGATGACGCATCATCACACACTTCAAAACCAGTTAAAGACACATTAAAAGATCTTGCCTGGGAAGTATTAACCCACCCGCTGTATTGGCCAGACCTTGTTCCTTCATATTCCCACTTGTTCTGATCGATGGCACACGCACTTTCTGAGCAGCACTTCAAAATGTACCAACAAGTGGAAAATTAGGTCTCTGAATGGTTTCCCACAAACAAGAAAAGTTCTATTGGGACAGTATCCACAAATTACCTGAAAGATGGGGGAAATGTGTAGCTAGTGATGGACATTACTTTGAATAAAGCACTTTTCATGTTTCTCTTGAAATTATCGCATTTTCTTTGATTACAAAACCTTCATTATTAACCGGCACACCTGGTATTATTACCAGGGGGATGAAAAGAACTCCATTCTTGTCTTCTTGAAAGAAAGATTTCAATCAGGAGACAAGTGCAGTAAAGTAAGTTAGAGTTTATTGGCAACAGCAAACATATACTTAGGACAGTGAAACAGGAAGGTCATTAGAAGGAGTAACAGGAGAGCCTAGGCGGGCTGCTTTGGCTCACTGAGAAGTCAGAGAAAGGGGGCCTTGGGGACAGGTTCAGGGGGTGAGCCCGGGGACGAACTGCCACTGCCCATTGCTCCCCTGGTTGCAAGTCTCATGGGGCCCCTTAGGAAAGGAGGGGGAAGGGAATAGCAAGGCGTGCTCCCCGTGGGGAGAGCATGCCCTGGGTCCTTCATCCTGAGCATATTTATCTCTCTTGCAGGTGGAGATCTTAAGACAGATCTCAGGGGAGGGTCTCAGTAGAATATTCATCAGCTTCCCAGGGGTGCTCTTTGAGGATTGTCATCTCCAGAGATTGGTCATCACCAGGGCAGGGGATCGTTAGTCAATGCAGCTGGTCCTGAGGCAGCCATGGCATCATTGTCTGGTTTTGCTGCTTTACTGGGCCTGGAGCTGAAATACAACTGAGACCTACATGTTATCTTTAGGAAGGAAAACTTAAGTGGGTCCAAACTGCTAGGGGACGATAGGTTACCCTGAGGTCAAGGTTCTTGTTTTCCCAGTTCTGCCCCTCACTAGGTATCTGAGACTTTCTGCGCTGGTGATTTTCTGTACCTGGCCCATTGTCCTTGCTCTGCTCATGTCTGTCTAAGTGCCTATAACATTATATCTTAGATAAATTTAGAAGACTATATACTGCCAAATGATGTTTGACTTCTGTATTTATATGATTTAAACTATAGTTTAATACAGTATATGCAAACTATCACCACATAATTCTAAGTACCCATTTAATAGATAAGATAAACAGTAGTACTATACATGAATAGAAGTTTAGACTATTTGCCCACAATTATGCTTTA